>NC_056747.1:481604908-481904908 GCF_019279795.1 Protopterus annectens | reverse complement strand
TCATACTAGATGGCAAGACAACTATTTTGAACTAAGGAGGAGTGAAACATGCATGAAAATATAGGCTGTGCCTGTCTGGCAGTAGTCTAACAATGTTGATTTTCTGTTCCAATGGAAGGCTAGTCCTAAGCTTAAGAATACACCAAAAGCATTTCTACAAAGTCCCATACAAATAAACCAAAAATTCATTACACAGAATACATTTCAAACTGTCCCTGTGCAAATCACATCCATATGTGTATCAATAGCAGGTAAATATCAGGATTCTAGTCCACAAGTCAAACACACTGAGTGTGAACCTAAACTATATGATGGAAATCAATCTCATGTAGATCTGCTTTGATGAAAAACAGCTATTTAGTGATTTATTGGGTCTATATTAGAACACAGAACTTTCAAAATTTCAAGTGTTCTAATAATGACCCATTTTCAGTGAACGCTGAAAATATCGAAGAAACAGAAATTCATATTTTTTCCTAGGGAAAGAATTCAGTTGTCCGTTTCTGTTGCTTCAGTATTTTCAGTGCTGTGGTGGAAAGTTACGGGTCGGGTTCAGGTAAGTGTGCAATTGTGTGGACGTGAGGGTTAGGGTGGGTTAGGTGAGTTAGGGTTAGGGCGCAGGTCAGGTAAGTGTGCGATTGTGTGGATGTAAGGGTTAGGGAGGGGTAAGTGAGTTAGGGTTAGGGGCGGGTGAGGTGACTGTGTGAAAGTGATGTACCCTAGGGTTAGGGTATGAGTTAAGGTAAGTGGATAGTTAGTGGTGTATGTATAGTTTAGTGCAGGGTTAGGTGTAAGAGTTTAGGTGTATGGGTGTGGATTGCTGTTTGTTTGGTGTGCTTGTGTTGTGTGTATGTGTTTTGGAACAACGCATTTTTTCCCTAGGAAAAAGTTCGCCGTTCTGTATGTTCAATGTTTTAAATTTCCAATTAATAGGGTTTGATATTAGAACACTCGAAATGTTGAAAGTTCCGTGTTCTAATATAGACATCGCACAGTCACCTCACCCACACCCTAACCCCAACTCACCTACGCCGCCCTAACCCTCACATCCACACAATCGCACACTTACCTGACCCGCACCCTAACCCTAACTCACCTAACCCACCCTAACCCTCACATCCACATAATCACACACTTACCTGAACCCGACCAATAACTTACCACCACAGTGCTGAAAATACCAAAGCAACAGAAACAGACAACCAAATTCTTTCCCTAGGAAAAAAATTGGTTTTCTGTTTCTTCGATATTTTCAGCGTTCGCTGAAAATGGGTCGATATTAGAACACTCAAAATTTTGAAAGTTCGGTGTTCTAATATAAACCTGATTTATTGTTCTCAAAGAAATCAGAACCAGTAGAAGTTTGAAAATTTCAATGTTGTCTATACATTTTGTGATTGCTGGCATTGCAACAGTCACTAATTTTAAGAAGCACTGTTTGGGAATGAAGTTGCTTCATTGCTGCAGTGGACTTGAATTCGATAAGGCCTCTGTATGGAGCAGCCTTGCCCTACATATGAAAGCAGGATTCAAAATATACTTTGATTTTTTTTTTTTTATTTGAAATAGATTTCATACCATTAGTATGTAGTAATGTGAAATAAGATACATTTATGGAAATGTCAGAGATAGACTGATAGGTTAATATATGACTAGATGGTTTAAGTACATAGTACAAATAGGGCTGACTGTAGTGATGTCACAATGACTAAATCAAAGACATCATGGATGAGATGAAGTCGTAGCAGATGATATGTCTTACCTACTTTTTTAAATATCTACTTGTACACACTGAGGCAAAAGTACTTTCTGACTGCAACAGCAGCAAGGAATATCCTGTGGTAATTTCTATCATGGTGATGAAACAAATATCTCAGATTAATAAAAGCACAATTTCAGATTCATTGTCTGGGGATGAACCTGTTCTGTTATGTGTGTTACCCAATGAGAAATGATGAGTCCTCAGAGTAACAAGTAATTATAAAGTCTGTAAACTTTATAGAAAGTAAGGGCATTTTGTCTGCAATACAAGCTAGCAATATATGAAAAACATTCTACTAGAATTCTAAAATCATATTTCATACATAAAAAGAAAATTATTTGTAGAGTTTGTACCAGAGAAGTATTCTCTACAATTAATGTACATATGCAAGAAGTGCATCGATATGTATCTCTTAACCCCTTAGCACAAGAACTCTGGGAAAGGCAAAAATAATAGAGGGACAAAAATAGGGACAGAGTTTAAATGGTCTGTATTACTAGATCAAAACTTTAGTCAGTCAAATAACTAAAGATTGATCTGGTAATATCGAAATTCAGAAACCGCAAATGGCTGATTTCACACAGGGAAAGAATTCCCTTGGCCGTTAATATAGATTATCCCCTTTTCTCCAATGTACAGAGATCTCATTGTTGGTATATTTAGTTAGGGGGGTGTGGGGGGCACAGCCCCCCATATCAAAAGGTGTGAGAGGTGAAGCCCCACCACTTGATTTGGGTTTAAAAGTTGTTTTTTTCATGTGGCCAAGGGAATTCTTTCTCGGGGTAAAATTGGCCGTTCGCCGTTTTTGGATTTTGATATTACCAGATTGATCTTTAATTATTCGACTAACTAAAATTTTGATCTAGTAAAATAGACCAGAGTTTAAATACTTCTCTTATAAACTTAAAAAGTCACTGGAATAATAAGTTTTGCATTGACAGATCTATGCCACTATTTAATGACTTCAATCCTCAATAATGTGCCAGAAAACCACAAATTTTATGAGGAACATACCAAAAACATGAAGCAATAATCTGGATATTCTGACAAATTCTGGACAGCTGAGAAGTATACTTCTGTGTAGTCATACCTGGTTGGGATGCCTTATCACAAAGAAAAAAGAAGAAAAGTGGGAGGGGCCATATCCCAGGAAAATTACTACAATTGCTTTGTGAGTTCATTTAAGACAACTGTTTTAAAAATCATGCAATTAATGTTATGCAGGGGGAATTTTATTCCAAGCCTTTTAAGTTTCAATGATTTTAAAAGTTTGAACATGAAACTTATTTTTATTGTTACTGTGCCTGTAAGCTGACTTGACAGTTAGTTACCTTATATTTTTCCTGGGCTTTTGCATTTAAATATGGCAACATCCCCTTGATTTTTGGGATGAAAGCCCTGAGGTTTTATTGTTTTTCACAATAAACAAATAATTTATTACTACCTTGGATTCTGCACTGATTTTACACTGCCTTTGAGCCTGCTGAAGTGAACTGTGGTGCCTCTATTTCCCTACATATGCTGACAAAAACAACAGCTGACGATTCAAGTATTACTTCACTAACAGGAGTCACTGAAAACAATGTTTTGCTAGAAATAAAAACAATGCTGGAACTTTACTGGAGAAAGCAGTAAACAGAATGTTTGTTTTTAATGCAGAAATAAATTATTTCAAAGAAAGCAAGCAGGCTTACAAGAATATGGACCCATGAATGAAACCCATTTTCATCACTTGTTCTTTGGGATTCACTAGACAATCTCGAAGTACTGAAATGTCGAATTTCAGTATTTCGAGACTGAATAGCAGAAAACCCACATACCCGAAAACACACAACCGCAAAAAGCACAATCACAACCATATACACACACACACACACACACACACACACACACACACACACACTCACGCCAGCACACAAACACACACACATACACCTACCTAATTATATTACAACAAACAAAACAACACACACAAACACAACATAACACACAAACACACCTACCCTACCTATAAGCAGGGGGGCAAGCCCATTTGCACCCCCTATGTTGGGGGCTGCGCCTCCCACACCTCCCCTACTTATATATACTAACTCTGAGGGCGCACTAAACACACAAAAACCACCACTACACACACACACACACACACACACACACACACACACACACTAAAATCCCTACCCAATACCCTTACATAAACACCACTTACCTGAATCCCCAGATAAATCCACAAACTGCACCACGTCATGAATACAACACCACGACAGTGGATTCAACATTTCCACATTCGACATGTTGCAGTTTCGCTTAACTTCACTTTCCACTATTCAGTCTCAAAATACTGAAATTTGATATTTCAGCATTTTGAGATTGTCTAGTGAACCCGTACTTTGACCTGACACAGCTATCTATTACAATGTAGTAGGTCTTATGTGTCTAATTTGGCAATATATATTCTATCTGTGAACACCTGCTGACTGCACAACTGCACAAGGGATCTATTCAGAAATGCAATTACACAATGTAGTAGGGCTGACACGTACTTAGTCTGTGTTCCAAGCCCATATCTTGGGTTGGGAGGGTGGCCTAATGGTTAAGGTGTTTATCTTACAAACACAAGGTGCAGGGTTTGAGTCTCACAAGGGATAATTGGCTAGGCTTAATATGGTTCGCAAGGGCAGTTAGCTTGGTACTAATCTATGAATCTATAAATCAAGAAAGATCATCTCACAATGAGGCAAGACACTGTAAATGCTTCCGTCCCACACCACCGATATCTAAATATACTAAGTCAAAAGGCAAAACGACTCGGAGGAAAGGAAATAAAATCATTTCCCTTTGTCCTGTTCTGTTGAAAATTTGAGGGTAGTATAATTAGACAGGTGCATGTAACATGACCCTACATCAAATGTTGCAGGAGGCTGCAGCCCTACTGCAAAACCTTTTGCAAGATATTACAGCATAAACTCAGAAAAAGTATTAAGTCAACCTCAAAAAATAGCCATGTACCACAAAAGGAGTGTGAACTTGTTTATTAATCCAACGAATAAAACAGATAAAAAAGTACAGTTTTGTACCTACCATAAATGTAGATGTTCGAGTGCTAATACAGCTGCAGTAATCACATATGGGTTCTCTGCCGTCAGGCGGTCTCTCGGTCGGCTGAATTCCAAAGTCTAGGTCCGGCATCAGTTGTCGCTCTCTTTCCTGACGTCAGTGCAACAGGGGTATATAAGACACAGCCGACGCCATATTCTTCAGTCTTTCTTGCCCCAGATGTCAGGTGCCCCCAGAAGGAAGACAATACATAAATTATACATATATAAATATATATTCAAGCAATGCAATGTAATCAAAAAACAGTAGTTGCAAGCAAATACACCATAGGAGGATAACCCAAATTAGGTTGTATGAGGAGGTGTTAGCCACTAGTCCTTTACCAAGAGGGGAAGGAGGGAGGGAAACCTGTACTGCAGCTGTATTAGCACTCGAACATCTACATTTATGGTAGGTACAAAACTGTACTATGTTCATCATGCATACAGCTGCAGTAATCACATATGGGTAGAATCCCAAAGCTACGCACAGGGTGGTAGGCACTAGGTGGAACTGGGATGAGCCAGAATGCCCTGCAACACAGCAGTGGCAAAGCCTGCTCTAGTATTAGAATACAAAGGCAGGTGGTAGTGTTTTGTGAAGGTATGCACAGAACTCCAAGTGGCTGCCTCCAAAATATCTTTGGTAGGAACTCCTCTGAGGAAGGCTGTAGAGGTAGCTGTGGCCCTGGTGGAGTGGGATCTGATGCCTGTAGGGACAGATTTCCCATGATAGGAGTAACAAAATCGTATGCAGTGGCCTATCCATTTTGAAATTGTCTGTTTGGTAACAGGCTTTCCTTGAGCTTCTATAGCATAGGACACAAAAAGTTGTTCTGATTTCCTGAAAGGCTTTGTTCTGTCCAAATAATAACGTAGCTGTCTATGGATGTCTAAGGAATGTAGCAGCCTTTCACCTTTGTTTTGAGAATTGGGGTAAAAGGTAGGTAAGTGTATGGCTTGATTTAAAGCTACCCTGGATACCACTTTAGGCATAAATGACGGGTTGGTTCGAAGGGAAACCCTGTCCTGATGGAAGATGAGAAAGGGCTGCTCAGCCATGAGGGCTTGTAGTTATGAAACCCTACGAGCTGAGGTAATGGCCAGAAGGAAAGCTGTTTTCCAGGACAAATATTGCAAATCTGATGAGGCAACTGGTTCAAAGGGAGGCAATGTTAATTTTTCTAGAATGTAATTAAGATCCCAGGCTGGCACTGGTTGTTTCCTTGGTGGTCTTATATTCTTAGCCCCTCTGAGGAACTGTCTTAACAGTGGGTGAGAGAATAATGGTGGATCCGTGTTGAATTCTGCAGAAATGGCTGAGGCATGGATTTTTATGGAGGAAAATGAAAGTCCACTGTTCAGCAGCTCAGCTAGATACTGTAATACCTGAGGCAAATTCAGTGTTCTAGGGTCCTGGCCTTTTTTCTCATTCCAAGAGCAAAACTGTTTCCATTTTGCGGAGTAAGCCTTTCTAGTAGATGGCCTTCTGGCCTCCAGAATGACGTCCTGCACCTCTTTGGGGAGTAGGGTCTGTTGTGGTGTTAAGGAATTTTCCATGCAGCGAGATTGAGTGTTTTCAGCTGACTGTGAAGAGTTTTGTAGCTGTGCTGAGTCAGCAGAAGAGGCATTAGAGGTAGAGGCCAGGGAGGAGTATGTGTTAGGCTCCTCAGGAGAGGGTACCAGTGCTGTCTTGGCCAGTGGAGCAATCAGTATAATCTTCGGTCTGTCTGCTCTTGCTTTCAAGAGCACCTTGGACAGAAGAGGCAGAGGTGGGAAAGTGTACACTGTCCATGCTGTCCAACTGAATGAAAGGGCGTCCACTCTTCAGGCCTTTGGATGAAAGGTCCTTGAACAAAACTTTTCCAATTGATGATTCCTGTGGGAGGTAACAAAAATGCAGTCACCTATTGCGGCAAGCCTCAGCTTTACATCAGTTTATATTGACACGAATAAAAGACTTTTAATGCCAGCACCAATAAAAAGCGAACGTGAATAAAGTAAAACTTGATGTACACAAAACCTTAACGCCAAGTTTATTGACAATGAAACAAGCGTTTTCACTGGAGCCACAGCCACAGCTTCATCAGAGGTACAAAAAAACCCGCCAAGTCAGGTTTATATTCCCACATCATTCCGTGCTCCAATTAAAGCCATTAAAGGGCCATATTCATTTAAACAAAAACATAGAATATGAAACATAAAAAACATTAAAATCAATCCCCCAGACCTACTTCAAACTAGTCACAACATTAATTCCAAATTATTTAAAATAGTTTTAACACTATGCGATAATTGTTTCATATAAAAAATATATATAATAAAATCCATCACATTGCTTCAATATGTAAAATAAAAACCCATTACATTACTTATTAGTTAAGTGTACATATCATTATCGGGTACTTAAAACCAAACCTAATATATTTCTATTAACATTAGTACCATTGGGAAAGTGTACACTGTCCATGCTGTCCAACTGAATGAAAGGGCGTCCACTCTCCAGGCCTTTGGATGAAAGGTCCTTGAACAAAACTTTTCCAATTGATGATTCCTGTGGGAGGTGAAGAGATCTATTTCTGGCCTCCCCCATGCTTGGATTATCTTTGTAAACACCTGAGGATGCAACATCTATTCGTGCAGATCTGTCATATTTCTGCTTAGATTGTCTGCCAGCGTGTTTTCCAACCCTGGCAAGTACTGTGCTTGAAGTTCAATTTGCCATTCCAGATCCAAGTTCCAAAGTGTCATGGCTAGTCTGCACAGGGGGTATGAATGTGTTCCTCCTTGTTTGTTTATGTACCACATTACTGTGGTGTTGTCTGTTCTTAGCAATAATTGTCCTGGATGCAGGAGGTCCTTGAATGCTATAATTGCATTTATCACTGCTAGCATTTCTTTTTGATTGATGTGAAGGTGCTTTTCCTTTTGGGACCATTTGCCCTGAATGCACCTGCCTGTCATGTGCGCCCCCCAGGCATAATCTGAGGCGTCTGTTGTGATGACTTGATTTGCTTGAGGCTTGCAGAATGGGAGACCTGTGTTTGTTTGACATGCTTGGGCCCACCATAGAAATTCCTTTTGCAAACATGGAATTATTGGTATTATTGTTTCCAAATTGTGGCTGTGTTGAGACCATAGGTTTTTTAGGTACCATTGAAGGTTTCTCATATGCAACTTTGCACATGGGATTAAAAGAATGCAAGATGCCATGAAGCCCAGAGCCTGCAGGATTTTCCTTGCAGTAAGCCTGGTACAATTTGCTAGTATTTTGAAGTACTGAGTTAGTTGCCCCTGTTTTTCTGGCGTAAGGTAGGCCATCTGGGTGTTTGTGTCCAAGTTGGCACCCAGGAAAGTTATTTTCTGAGATGGTGTTAGCCTGGATTTCTCTTTGTTGATTGTGTATCCCAGAGAATTCAGTAACCGTGTTGCATAAGCCAGATGTTCCAGAAGTATGTGCTTGCTGTCTGCTTGGATCAGGCAGTTGTCCAAATAAGGGTAAATTTGTATCCCTTGAAGTCTGCAGTAGGCAATTACTGATGCCAGGCATTTCATGAATACTCTGGGTGCAGTAGATAAGCCAAAGGGCAATGCAGAGAATTGATAGTGGATTGAACCTGCAAGAAATCTGAGGTATCTTCTGCAACTTTGTCTGATTGGGACATGCAGGTATGCCTCCTTGAGGTCCAATGTTACCAGCCAAAACTCCTTGCCCAGCATGGGAAGAAGCTGCTGTAATGTGAGCATCTTGAATTTTGGTACGAGTAGAAATGTATTTAGGATGGATAAGTCCAAAATGGGTCTCCAATCGGTTCCTTTCCTTGGTACCAGGAATAATCTGGAATAAAAACCTTGACCTTGTTCGTGAGTAAGTACCTCTTGAATCGCTTTCATGTCCATGAGTTTTGAAATTTGTGTTTGTACCTCTGCCCTTTGATTGTGTGGCAGGTTTGGCATGCCTCTCATTTTTGGAAGAATGTGAAAATGAAATCTGTAGCCTCTGTTTATAATGTCCAGGATCCATTTGTCTGTTGTGATAATATGCCAATTTCTTGTAAACAATGCCAGCTTTCCTCCCAAGGGAGCTGCCAGCTGAGACTTGCTTGGCATGAAAAGGAGGAAGTCATTGGGTTTGTTTTCTGTATTGTTGTGCACTGTCTTCACCACCTCTTGGTGCTGGAGTTTGCCATTGTCTCCCTCTATATGATCCTTGAGATTGTCCTCTGCCCCTTGTGTGCCTGTATCTACCCCTTTGGGGCTTGTCCATGGCTGGAAAGGACCAGTTTTTAGAAGGCCAATTTCTGCTAAAATGAGGTGGTTGTACCTGTAGAAAAGCCTTGACAGTTTGCATAGATTTAGCTTTTTCTTCCATTTTCCGTAGTATCTCCTCAGCATTAGTACCAAATAGTACATCCTTTTGTAAAGGAGCATCTAGTAGTTTAGCTTTAACATGATCAGGCAAGCTTTGTTCCCTAAGCCAGGCATGTCTACGAATGACTGATCCTGTAACAGCAGCTCTACTTGAGGCCTTTAAGGCATCATAGCCACATTGTAAGGCGTGTTTACCCACTTGTTCTGCACTATGCATCATATCCTGCAATTCCTTCAAATCTGGTTGTTCAGGTTGAGACATTTTATTTCTTAATTGTGATAACAGAAACTGTTGATATTTAAGCATATGGAACTGACAATTTAAGGCCCTCATGGCTAGGGTGGCCGAGGTGTATACCTTTTTTCCCCACCTTTCTAAGGATCTAGATTCTCTTTCGGAAGGTAGTGGATTCTTGGCAGTAGAAGCCATCATGCCATTGGGGCCTTGAGAAATGGTTTCAGGGTCAGCATTATGGCTTTTGAAAAGAAATTGGTGAGAGGTAGGAACTCTGTAGTACCTATCAGGTTTGACTGGGGCAGGAGGCAGGGAATCCGGGTTAAGACAAGCCTCCGAGTAAACATCATCAAGTATGTCCAAGACAGGAGGTATAGCCAGAGGTCTGTGTTGAGGTAACAAAAGAAATTCCCTAAGCCTTTTCTTGGAATCAGAAAAGTCTTGGCCTTCCCAATGGAAGTGTTCCCTCAAGGTGTGCAAGGTTTCCCCAAAAGAAAACTCCTCTGGGGGAGATACAGAAGGAATGGACTGTTCTGCATCAGAATCTTCATAAGGGGAGTATGAGTGTTCCTCTACATCAGAATGTTCTGAGAAAATGGAGCCCTGTTCAGAAGAGGGAGAATCTTCCTCCACTCTGGGTCTCTTGTCTGGAGGGGGTTGAGAACCCCTGATAAGAGTAATTAAATCCTCAGCCATTTTAAGCATCTGCTTTTTAGGCATGGGGCCTGGGGATGGGCCCTGAGCAACAGGCCTCTTGGGATGCATGGCTGATTTGGACTTAGTAAAGGCCTTAATGGAAAAGGAAGATGAGGGTCTAAAGACACCCTGGGTGGAAGTGGACCTGTCCACATCAGGAGGCTCAACACTCACAGTGGCTTTGGTGGTTGTAGTCTGAGTAAGGGCCGAGGTACCTGCGGTCTCGGTTACAGAAGACACCGCCAAGGAAGTGTCGTCGGTAGTCAGGGACTGCATAGGCGTCTCGCTGAGAACCGGACCACGTGTAGCCAGTTTTGGCGTGGTGTCGGTGGAGACCGCAGACCTCGCGTACCAGTCCTTGTCCTTGCGTTTTTTGGACAAAACGGTAGTCGGAGTCTCCGACGACATTTTATAATCAAAGGCTTTACCAAAATAATGTTGGGCGAACTCCGCCCGACGCTTAATAATGCGTTTATTGAAAGTAGCGCAAAAGCGACAGCCCGAGACATCATGGTCTGGGCCTAAACAAGGTATGCAGAGGGAATGGAAATCCTTATGCGGTATTTGCTTCCCACAAGAAATACAATTGTTAACTTTATCTGACATCGGTCTGAGGCAAGAAAAGTTTCCCCAACGGGGTACTTAGCTTTAAAGAAGACTTCGGTTTCCAATTTTTCGTAAATTCAGGAGCTGGCCGACCAGCACTTGCGAACTGCTTCTGCTTCGGGCACTGCACGGCAAAAAAGACTGAAGAATATGGCATCAGCTGTGTCTTATATACCCCTGTCGCACTGACGTCAGGAAAGAGAGCGACAACAACCGACGCCGGACCTAGACTTTGGAATTCGGCCGACCGAGGGACTGCCTGAAGGCAGAGAACCCATATGTGATTACTGCAGCTGTATGCACGATGAACATCAATGACAACCCAAATGCAGGTTAAGCGCTTTCGTCTGCGTAAATCCCAGACTTCATCAGAACAATTATGTTATGCATCACAGTTCATTTATATACCAGTCGGCCAATCAACCCCCCCCATTTCTAAACAATTAAACTATTAATCAATTGACAATCATAGTATATACTAAAAATAATCATATTCTCAAAAGCCAAACGGTGAATATTATAAACTAACTAAGATCCATGCATTCTTGTAGGTGCTCACAGAGTGCATTTGTAAAGGTTCCTGCATCTTGGACACTGTTATCCTTTAGCGTGAGGGCTGTGAAACGTACCACCTCTGTCTTAAGTAAGGTGAAGTTTGCTATAGAAATGTTTTTCACTGTGGTTTCTTTGGTTGGGGTGGTGGTGTGGTGTGGACATCCAGAGTGATTAGTTTATGGTCTGATGTAACCAGTGACGGGTTGACCTCTGGTGCAGAACACCTGTTGCCCATGTTGGTGATGACCAGGTCCAATATGTTTTCACCTCTGGTAGGGGAGTATTTGAGTTGATAAATTCCAGGAAGCGCTGAACCTGGGAGTTTGTACTTGAGTAGTTTTCCCTGTTAATGGTAGCGTAAGTGAAATCTCCCAATATTAGCGTGTTTGGTAGGACCTTCATGTTTTCCAGTGTGTCCAGAAAGGCAGAGTGGTGGTCCTGGGTCATGGAGGGTGATCTGCAGCAGGCCACAATTTGCATTGCAGATTTGCCCGATGTTAGTTGCACATGGATGATCTCAGATGTATCATGCTGCACCACTAACGTGGAGGTGTAGGTATCCTTGATGAATATGGATAACTCCCTCCTTTTGTGTTTCAGTCCATGTTCTTTAACCAAAATGTGTGGTATGAGTTGTAGCCCAGTAGTGCTGGCGTGCTCTGTGGAGCCTTAAACCAGGTTTCAGTTACTGCACAGATGTCGACGTTCTCCATACTGAGGAGTGCTTCGAGTGCATGCATTTTGAGATTTAAACTCCTGGCGTTGAGTAGCATAACCCTCATTTTTTTTATTTGTGCTGTTTACGGAGGTGGATTTGACTTTTGAGCCTTGCCTAAAAAAGGTACTATGGGGGCAGCAAGAGCCTTGACCAGTATTCGAAAGCCTAGACGTGACAGGTGCAAGCCGTCTCTTGTGAAGCAACGAGGCTTTTTGAGCATGTCGTCCCAGGCTGACAGACACTGGATCCCCTTTGAATGACACCAGAAGCTTAGCCAATTGTTGAAATTGATCATTTTTTCTTTATACTGCGCTATCATTCTTGGTGAGGGCAGGATGCTACTCAGGGTCAGGGTCAAACCCGCATGGGCTACATGGTCAGAGAGCTCTTCCATGTCTCCTTTCATGTAGTCCAGGGAGGTACGTCTCAGGTCATTCACACCAACATGAACAATGACAGAGTCATATTTGTACTTGTTCTGGAGTGACCTGAGTGCTTGTGTTATGTGGCGGATTCTGGCTCCCGACAGGCAGCTAACAGTATAAACAGTGAAGTAGTACTTTTTTGAGGTTTACTTATGTATACTGACTTGAAACAATAAATTACCTAGATGTGTGTATATACAAAAATTGTACAGAAAACAGGTTTCACTCTATGATTTTCCGGAAGGACACTTTTTCAAATTCCTATTTGCATTTTAACAGTGAACACCCATACTACCAGAAGAAGGGCATTGTAAAAGGACACATGATTAGAGCCTCCAGGATGACTAGTGATCCTGATATATTTACACAGGAAATTGAGAAGATAAAAGATTTGTTTTTACAAAGAGGTTATTCAACAAATTTGATTGACCAACTAATTCAGGAGGTTGTTAGAGAAAGAGAACAGAAGTACTATCCACTTCTTGGACTAGGACAGACCATGCAGACCAGCAGGCCTGTCACTAAAGACACCTGTGAGTTACCCGTAAGTTAGCTTTTATACATACATTTTCTCCATTTACTTCTGATGTAGAAAACATTATTTGGAAGTATTGGGGAGTTTTGACTGTAAATCTGGACATCGATAAAGTTATTACAGATACACCTGTGTTTATTAGAAGGGACAGGAACTTGAAGGAGATGTTTCGGAAACATGTCAATAGGAAGTATTATAATATTAAGAACAGGAAAGATGGAAAGTATAAATGTGGCTTCTGCAACCAGCACAAATTTATTGCTGACAGAGAAGAGATTGTTTTGGGGGCCAGGGGTACACACCTTAAACCCAAAGGGTATTTTAATTGCAATAGTTGAGGAGTGGTAGACTTGGTTAAATGTGAGGCTTGTTCAAGTTTCTATGTAAGAAAAACTGAAAGGACCATAAGAAAGTGGGTATACAAACATCTGTATGATGTCACCCATGGGGAGGGTCACAAATGCACTGTTTAGATACTCTCAAGAATGTCAGAACAGTAAATATATATGTACTGAAACAAGTTGTTCAAGACCCTAGGGAGAACAATGGGAAGCCAGGTTAGAATACAGAACATTATACTGGCAATTAAGGCTGGATGTAGCCAAACCCCCCCAGGACTGAACAAAAACATTAGTATTAATAATGTCTTAAAGATTACGGCTTTCAAATTATAAGGCTATTATATTTATAAAAATGTTCTACACTATGGATTTGCATTTGTTGTGATTAACTTTTGAAGTATTACATTATTTTCATTACTAATTATGCACATTTAAATTCAATATTTAAAATATTTAAAATATGAAACAAAACATATATAGGTCTGGATAAGTAGTATTTGAACATTTGATATTTACATGGCTGAAAGTTTTTATTTATGGGTTCTGAACAATATGGCTTTTATATTCAAGTTACCAAGCAGTATTCACGAGGAACGACTCCAAGCCACGAAATTAAGCAGTTTTATTGCATAAACACAAAAACACTTGTAATTCCTTTATCATAAACGTCTTCCCTATACATTCACATGTGTTTTCATCATCTCAATGACGAAAACGCATGTGAATGTATAGGGAAGGCATTTATGATAAAGGAATTACAAGTGTTTTTGTGTTTATGCAATAAAACTGCTTCATTTCGTGGCTTGGAGTTGTTTCTCGTGAATACTGCTTGGTTGGTTGGTTATAGTTACTTTTTGGCAGTATTATCCATCTCTTCGTTATTTCTTTTATATTCAAGTTCTGTAAATTTTAAATAACATTTGGTTTTAGAGAACATGGTTATATTTAGTATAGACTATAATTGTCAATTGATTAATAGTTTAATTGTTCATAAATGGAGGGGGGGGTTGACTGGCCGACTGGTATATATATATATGAACTGTAATGAATGACATAATTGTTCTGATGAAGTCTGGCATTTACACAGATGAAAGCACTTAACCTGCATTTGCGCTGTAATTATTTTTATCTGCTTGATATGTTGGATTAATAAACTGGTTCATTTTCCTTTTGTGGTATATTGCTGTTTTTTGCAGATATTTCAGCTTAGTTGTTTTCTGTCATGGCCGTATGGGATGTTGGGACAATGGGCTTAGGAAGCTGAGCAAATACTTAGTTGTTAATGCTCTGAAACAGCCCTAAAGGGGAAGCAAACACTATTAAGACAGAGACATTTAGAAATAGTTAATGACATTTAGAAGGCAATAAATAACATGGGATGCCTGAAATAAAAGTGAAAGGTAATTGGACTGAGATCTCAAAATAAATCAAAGCAAAATGGACTGAATGAATGGAGTGGCAACAGTTATCATTTACTCACCCTGTCAAAATGCAAATGCTTTGCCCGATACATTTCACACATTTTGTTTTAAATATGAATCATTCTGTACCATGACAAAAGGCATGGGTTTACTTCCCGATAAAGCACTCTGCTTTGACTCAGAATTCTATCCACTGGTCTAGAAAAGGCTTCAACCACAATAGAAATACCATAGGCTTACCTAGCCAGATAATCAATTTTCTTAGACATTATTTATCTTACCTGGAAATAATTCTCTATTACTCCTTTTTTCCATAGGTTTATAGGATGATATTAGGCTATTGGCCCGGAGGCCCTTATAAGCCTAGCCAAGAATTTCACCCATGTTTCCTCAGAGTAAGGCACTATTGGAGGATGTTCACATCACTAGGGGAATTTAAGACAGTGCCCAGCTTGCAGTCATCTGCAAACTTGGTAAGCCACAGACCACTGGTTTTGGCTTGCACCTCAGGAAACTATATCCCAAACAGTAGAAGCCCCAAGACCGATCCTTGGGGTACACTGCTCATTACAGGTCTATTACTAAAGGTGGCTTCCCCTATTTTGACTGAGTGGGTTCTATCTGTGAGTCAGTTAGCTACCCATCTGGTAACACACGGGTTGATGCCTAGCTGGGAGAGTTTACCTATTATGCCCGAGGGGAGAATAGTGTCAAAGGATTTGGCTAGGTCAAGGTAAGCAGTGTGTACCATCTTACCCTTGTCCATGGCTTTGGTGACTGTTTCAAAGAAATCAACCAAGTTTAATAGGCACAATCTCTCTTTGACAAAACCAAACTGTGTGATGTCAAGCATTTGGAGGTTGCCAATGTCCTTTTTTATAAGGTCCATGATAATGTGTTCCATGGCTTTGCAGCTCAGGCTAGTTAGGGTGATGGGCCTATAATTGCCTGGGTCGGTGGACACTCCACCTTTGTGTAGAGGAATGACAGTGGCTGTCCTCCATTCAGCTGGGATGAAGCTGGTGCTCAGGCTTTGGTTGAATAGAGTGTCAAATGGAGCTGAGAGCTCATTCCCGAGTTCATGTAGGATACAGCCAGGGATCATATTGGGTCCCATGGAGACTGTAAGGACCTGCTCCCTGGTGATGAGGGGAGGGGGGGGCAGGTGCTGGGGATGTCCTGGTTTACTGATGGGGGGACAGAGGGGTGAGCTTTTCAGTGAACCTGTTTGCCAGCATGTTAGCTATATCTGGCATTTGTGTATGTCATGTTATTGACCACCAGTTCAGAGCAGATTTGAGTGTTGCCTTTGAGATTGCAGACATATGTGAAGAAGGCCTTGTGGCTGTCCTTGGGATGTGGCCAATTTAGACTGAAAGTTAGCCTTAGAGGATTTCACC
The DNA here is from genome assembly GCF_019279795.1 of Protopterus annectens. Classification (NCBI taxonomy): domain Eukaryota; kingdom Metazoa; phylum Chordata; order Ceratodontiformes; family Protopteridae; genus Protopterus; species Protopterus annectens. The sequence continues at coordinate 481,888,751 of NC_056747.1, read as the reverse complement.
AGTGACCTTATTTGCTTGTTCAGACAAAGGAGAGATTGCCTCCAACTTGGCACCTGCTCCTCCTTGGTCCTGGACAGCATTTTTTTTTCCTTTTATTATAGAGTTTGTTTATTGCTGCTGTCCACCAGACAGGTTTACTCTTCCTTCAGGAAGGTGATTTGGTCCTGTCAGGCATTGATGAGTCCAGTGTTACACTACTACTATAATCAGTTTATGGATAACTGCATGCAGATGCTTGCCTTCATAAAACAGAGGTATTTTAATGTGAAGGACTTTGTTTTCCCTAAGATGGCCAATGATCTTTATCATGTGCTCCTTTTACAGATCTGAAAATAGTTTTTGATATGGTTAACCATAAGACTTTCATCCAGAAAAAAGGAGGTCTTTGTCCCACTGTACTCATCCTTTGTTAGACCCATCATAGAGTACAACGCCCCATTTGGTATGTATCTCACAAGACATCTGCAACAACTGTAAAGGCCACAGAAATACCTCACTAAAAGAATCACAGGCCTAAAGCAGATTCCCTATGCTGACCGACTAAAAAAACTCCAGCTATACTCTGTCGCATATCGTCTACTCAGAGGCAATCTCTGCTTAACATACAAGGCCATGTCAAACCCAGAGCTGTTGGACATGCTACACTTACAGAAATCCCAATCCATCAAAGCCACATGCTCCAGGGACCTAAACCTTGTCATCACAATGAACAAAACATGCTGGAGTGATAGGTCCCTGACCCAGAGACTCCCAATACTCTGGAATAGACTGCCCATACATGTCAAGCAGAGCACCTCCTTGGCCCTCTTCAAAAGAAATCTTGAACACTGGATGGGAGATAGGAAATTTACCCTGGGGATCACATCAGTCACCCTGCTCGACAGGGGTCCAGGGAAGTAAATATTGTGGGAAGAAATAGCCAGGGAATTGTTGTGGCTAGGCTTGTGCAGGCCCTAGAACCGATAGCCTAGTACCAACCTATGAACCTATAACTACATATGATAGTATTTTCAGATGGCCCCTAACTTTTTTCCCCCAAGTCTAGAAAAGTGCTCATTCATTTTATGATCCCATGGTATAATCATGATGTTATATCAGTTATTCTCATCAAGGTTAATATATAATGATTGACAATATGATGGGTAAGGCCATGGTACTTACCTATGAAATTATTTAAGCTTTAACAAACCTTGCCAAAGCACCTTAAGCTAGGAAGAGTCATAAGGCTCTACATTTGATTATTTACTGTTCTCCAAGAAAACCTCCCAGTAAATGTTTTGACATCAAGTAAAATTGCACAATACTGCAAAAGCTGGCATACTGCAATGCAACTCATTTTCCACTGCTTTGTAAAGAATATTAGGCTTACGTTTCCCCTAATAGTCTTTTTATATGAAATGTTAAAATTATATTGTTACATACTTTACTTAACTCAATGTATTACATTTTATAAATTTTGTAGTTATAAATCGTTTCAAACCTATACTCTGTATCAGTTTTCAGACAAAACAATCCCCTTGGTTAGTAAAGCATCTAAGACTTACAATACTTGCCATAGCCTGTTTATATAAAATACTGCTGTGGAATAATTTATTTTACCTAACTGTAATACTTTTATTGATGCTATAGCTGTAAGTCACTAGAAAATTGCATGTTCTTCTGACTGCAAATTAATTTATTGTCAAATAAATACTGCTTTTGTCCTTCAGGTCATAGCTGAAAAGGCCCTCGGTCTAGTTTATACAACTGTCAATAAGTAAGCAAATATATACTAACTAGCCCAAAGAGTATAATTTATAAAGCTAGCAAAACAATGCTGCATTCACTGTATGCATAAGCACAGTTGTGCTGCCTCTTTAAAATGTGATTCATATTCATACACATTTATGGCAGTGCTGTATTTCATTAAGCCTGAATTTGTATGACTGTGAATTGCTAAGTTATGATATTTAATAATTTTTAGTAACTTAAACTACCACTCAGATAAGCACACTATTACTGCGTGAAAGGAAACTTATCAGGTATTAAGTGGACCACAAACAGGCTCCCCTAAGATACATGTATACACACAAATATGCATACATAAAAGAGCATACAGTGAAATACACAAACATTAAAAAATATATACTAAAAACAATGGATATTATGATAGGGAAGGCAGACCACAGTGTTTTTCTATCCTACTCTGCATTATTTGACATACAATAAAGGCCACGCACACAGACCTGCAGACACAATGGCACACACGTGCCATACAGTGCCAGCAGATCATATACCTCCCCCGTGCTCCATATACTAGCATCAGGCAGCAGTCATACAACATACACAACATGCAAACAATCATATTACACAGTCATGTACATTCACTCATGAAATGTTTTCAGACTCCACCCCTGTACACAAATGTGGTTACATAAATATACATTCATGCACACAGCCTTTATTGCCCATTGGAATGTATATTTGTACTGCTGCGATTAACTGTGTATACTTATGCATTCAGTGTACTGCCCTGCACAGAACTTTTGTAGTATGCACAACTATTAATCACCATACTATGCAAGGCATTAAACTTTGAAGCACAAGGGATTAACTTGAAAAGGACAGCACTAGAGAGTAACAAACTTACACATATCACCATAAGCACCTCACTGCCAGGTATTAGCACTAGTGAGCAGCACACTGCTTATGAATCAGAAACTACTTGCTAATACATAATGCCACATAACTGTCATATTTTGCTAGGAACCAGGTCCACGAATCCCAGCAGAAGTTAAATATGAACAAAAGTTCGCCCACACACACACAATCTGTCTTGTCCTTTTCTTGGACATTTAAATGATGCTATTTGTGAGTATATAGATTCACTTTTCTCCAGTATAAAATGAACAAATCTACCATGTTAAAAAGATTATGTAAAGCACTTTACTTATTACCCTAAACTAACGTTTCATTTGTTCCAGAAATGTAAGTATACTACATGCATAGTTTTACAGACTGCACATTTTAAAGTATATAAATATGTTTTGCATTTAAAGCATACCTTATATTTACTTTATATGATTTTATATAAAGTGAAGTATATAAAACTTAAAACTAGTTATTTAGGAATTAGCAACTGATGCTAGCTATATAAATTCATTGATAATATCTTCCCTTAACATCCGTAACAAATCCATAGATATTAAATAGATTTCTGATCTTGATATGTGTGCTTTGCTTGCTAAACTGCAGACTATCCTACATTCAATCAAAGCTAACAAAGACTCTGTATAATCGGTTTCGTATCTTCAACAACTGTTCATTCAATAATTCTGTTAAGTGTCCCCAAGCATCCATATGCAGATTTCAAAACAGCTTCCCTTTAAGGCTGAAAACCAATTTATTATCTAATATCATTTCAGAGTTTTCATTTTGTGCTATCTCAGATTCATTCAGCTCAATGTTTTGATCTCCAGGGGCAGCATATTGGCCTATGTCTTGAAATCTATATTACATTTCTTGCTTTTTCTCCATTCTTTTATATATCCTATTATATATGACTTTTCTGTGCTGTACTCATTATTTTTTACTTTTGTATCACCACTTCATTTATACTATTGCATTTATCAGTTACATTATTCTCTTTGTAGTCTAATGCTGTATTGTTCTACCTGCACTTGTCCTTAAACGTCCATGTACTTGTTTGATTCCTTTCAATGATGGTATGAAGTGTATACACTATAGAAACTATGATATAATTGAGCAATAAATCTGCCTTGTCATCATAAACAGCAAGCACGTAAATTCTGAAATTAATGCTTTATCATTTGTTATATTAACTTTTTTTCTGTTTTGTTTTCTATGTGACCCAGGTCATGGTCTGAGGAGACCTTTGGGCAGAATAACAACATATTGAATTAGCACAGTGCAGCTGAAGCTGCATCAGTTACAATCATACTGATGCAGTTAACACACTATAAGATTATGTTTCACATCTTTTCTACTGGGGCGCTGTGTGAATTGTTACGAAGGGTTGACCTGCATGAAGGCAACACTTGTTTTAGGTCATAGGACTTCTGCCTTCCATAAAGTAATGAACTAGAAGGATCCTGATTAAGATGGGAAAGGGAGGATAAAGTGCATGCATCAGCAGACTAAAAGCAACAGAAGATATGAACATTTACAACCACCTTCCACTCAGTCTGACCTCTGAACTACCCAATATATACTAGCACTAATGGAATATGAATAAAAGCATGGCGAATACATTTTCTTGTGGCTGAGAATAACACAAGCCAAGTGCAGGTTTTACATTGTTCCTGCTCTGCTATAGGGAAGATACCGCATCAACCAGCACAGCTTATTGTAACTCATATTACTGTTGGGGATCTTCAGATCAGTTTTCAAGAGATTCTAAGTATCCTGCTAAAGCAATCAGATGCAGACAATGTAATAAAACTAGACAGTTTTACAAAGTTTGTAGAAGTATAGAACAAACAGATGAAGAAAATCATTGCTCATACAGTTCTGCTCATCGGTGAAACTAATGCACTGAGATTTAATCTGTCCTGCTAACATGGCTAAAACCTAGAGGTGGTCTGGTATTTACTACTGACTTACCTGAGAGTAATAGTTTATCAATTCCCTTACTTCCTGAATGATTTACAGTGAATATGCCAGGCCCTAGAGGCTACAAAAGTAGTCCACCCACCACAGTACTGTATTTATTATACCTAGCTGACTCCACAGTGTGGCACACTGCTGCCTGACTCAGTATGCTGAACAAAGGTAGGCTAATAGTCATATAGCTCTCAAGAGCTAAAATTCACAACATTACAAGGGTGAACCTCATTAAGCAAAACAAAAAGAAGACTAACAATAAGTGCTCTCTCAGTGGCTGAAATTCATCATATTACAAGGGTACTCAAGTCCCATTACCCCAAGTATGTAAATGACATGGCCTCTGTTTATGTGGGTGTAAATGACTTGTGATGCACCCTCATAAGTCTCTGAAGAGGGGAATAATGGAGCTCTCTTTGTGCATTATTAAGGCTGGAAGGAAACTAGTCTTTAGCAGCATCCTACCATCTTTTAGAATAATGACAATTTATGGAAAATATGACCGACTTTAATAACTGAGTCTTTCTGAAGTGATTCAGTGTGTGTTAGACTGAAGTATGCTGGAATACAGTCCAGCCTGTTTCATCAGAGATGGCTTGTAACTATCTCTTCATGGAATACTCATACTGGCTATGACATTCTTTACCCCAGTGTGACTTTCTCAGGCAATGTCAGGGTACACAGTCCATCAGCCTACTAAATCCAGATATGAATCGGTGTATCAGTATAGGCTTCCTCAGTGCTGGGAACATAAGAAAGAAAATGCTCCCCTCAAAACCTCATTGGCTCCAGAAAATGCTGTTTTCACCAAAGCCCAATTCCACTGCAGTGAGAGCACTTCCATCTTACTAGGAGATTAACTGCCGATCACTTGTTTAGGCAGACAATTGCAGATGGCAGTACTACTAGTGGTGGTTAGCCTGCTTTAGCAGAAATACCATTATCTCTATATTAACCAAACATGACAATGACCTTGAAATCCTTTGTACCCTAGTATTTGTAAACAAGTTCCCACATCATATCTTGCCAATTAAAGATCCATGTTTACAACACTAATAGATCACACGGCACATCTTAATAAACTAGAGTTTCTCTCCACTGTCCTATACAATATCATTCTTGGGAACTTAACTACATTTCAGTTAACTGGCAACTCAACAATCAAATATGCACAATTTTTCCTAGACTTCATCATTACAAACTCCCTCAACCAAACAGTACCTTCTCCATTAGAGACAGACACACTCAATCTTGTCCTCACCAATGCAGGCCTTGTTTGCTTCTCAACTATACACAAAATTAAATCAATGCACTGCAATATTCAACACATAGTACCGGTTCAGGCCACCCAACCATCTTTAGAGAATTCTCCAAGGCTATCTTGCTCTTACCTGCCTCTGATGTGTCAAGGTTCAACTGTCCCCAGCCCTTCTCTGACTTGCCATGGTTCAACAGTTACCTGCCCCTCTCTAACCTCACAGTAAGTAATGACATATATGCCCAAAATTTATATTCTTATCTCAACTCTTGCATACGTTTCTGTTGCTGTTCACCACAAATATAACACCAAGTCTAGAAACAAACCACTCTGCTGGAACTTGACCTCAAGCACACTTATAAAAAAAGGGAAAGTTCATATCCGCTGATTAAAATAACACCGTACTGTTCTAAAAGCAGTCTTAAAAGGGTTAATAAACAATTGAAGAGTAAAATCAAGTCTAAAAGGTAATTGTGATACCCAGAATTGCCCATAATGACATTATGCACATGAACCCTAGGGATACTACTAATATTCTAGTAGATAATTCCAGCTTCAACTTCACCCACATGTTTACTTCTCAGTTTCACAGGACAAACGATCTAATCCCGATCTACATAAGACAGAGCCCCTCACTATCACTCTTCAAGAGGAAACTTGATGAGTGGATGGGTAACAGAAAGTTCACACCGGGGATCACACCAACAGCACTACTAGATAGGGGCCAAGGGTACTAGCTGCTAGTACAAGGGTCTAGGGAACTACTAAAGGGGCGGTGAATACCACACAATGTGGCTGAGCTAATATATGCCTTCGGGCAGATAGCCCAGTACCAACCTATGAACCTAATCCTTATCACCCTCTAGAAATCACCTCAGAGTAGATAGAAAAAGCACTTCCCAGTATCAGGAGCATCAGCTCTTTTGCTCCAACTTCACCCACATGGTCACCTCTCAATTTCACAGGAGAAACTAATCTTTATTACCCTCAAGAAATCACCTCAGAACAAACAGAAAAAAGCAGTCCCTAGCACCAGGTACACCAGCTCTATTGCAACAAACAACTTAATTAGCTGTCTCCTTGTCAGTTTGAAACCCTGCATTTGGACAACTTCCTTAAACTATTCAAAATCATACCCTTCACTGGATATATTCCAGAGGTCTGAAGAACAGCTGTAGAGTTCTCCTCCATATGGGACCACCCTACCACAAACATGAGCAAATACAGTCCTATTAGCCTCACCAGCATCATTTGCAAGGTAATGAGGCATATCCTTATTCATTATTGACCTCATCAACACAGACATAGGAACATACAATTCCTAGATCCAAACTGATTTGGCTTTGTAAAAGGTACAGCATGTGTATTTAACCAGTTGCTTTCTACAAGAATTACAGCAGTGCCAGATGAGGGTAACTATACACCGAGATAAACTAAGGCTTTTCACCCTTTAACAACCTTCCAACCCCCCCTCCCCGTATCACTGACAACTGGCAAAATGCAACATATACCTCTATGAGATTTGTTGGAATGCTAACTAATTTACTGTGAGAGCCAACATTATTAGAGCTAGTGGCATTCTATACCTCAAGAGACTTGTCACCAATGATGTACCCAAGGGTTTCTTTGTTCTGGGACCACATGCATTTGGTATGTACTTCTGTAGCTTCAAATTTAGCATTAAACAGCATGTAGTTGACCAGGTTCGTAGAGGACTGCAGCCATCATCAATTTTCCTGAAGACACTTGTATGCCCTAAGATGGCCTAACTCAGTCAAACATGAAGAGATAAGGTTACTGTTTAAAGCCTGAACACCAAAAAATGTAGCATTGTAAAGTTTGGGAACCCTACCATATAGATAACACTCCCTCTTAAAATAGACATTGTCATTACAGACCAATTCAACTTTGTGAATAACAAACTCCTTTGACCACAACGTAGCCAGTGCTATTAAGAGATTCTTCTACCTCACCCAAATAATAATGAAACGCTTCTTTCCTTGGTAAAAAAGAAGTTATTAGTCTTCTCTATATGTCTCTCATCAGCCACCGTACAAAATAAAGGAGAATTTGTCAACCTGTTTGAATGTTACATTTAAAATTTGTGACTGTTACTAATGAGGAAGTATAGCCTAGAAAATAATTTAATTTCAATAATGGACTTATACAGGAATATCAGAATGTGGTTACATGCAATCTAACTAGATTTTGCCTAAGGCCTTTTAAATGCAAGCCATCCACTGAGTACATTCTACAAGCCTGGAGAACAGCTGAAGGCTAAAATTAAGTCTACAAAGATAATTACGAAATTTGATTTGTTAAATGGTAAAACAGATTGTTACTAGGGGTGTTTGCAATGCTGACATACTTCAGGTTTAAGAAAGAAATAGAAATATTGTCTAAACCTGATTAGGGAAGAAAGTCTGAACTTTTCCTCAGAGGCAATAAAGTAAACCTTTTGAAGTTTAGTTTATGACCAGATACCATAGTACACAAATTATACTAAGTAAACATGTTAACAAGAATAATGGTTATCTGTCTTTTTTAAGATTTAGTGTTGTCAAATTGCCATCAGACACTCTGATATACCAGCATGGCCTGGAAAAGACCAGTGCCTGATGTCTAACTTAAGGGCTCCCAAAAATGCCAAAGATACAGTACAGTTATTAAAGGGAAAGATAGCACACTCCCTGTTGTTACTATTGTGTTGGTATCCATCTCAAAACAAGTACTTTTATTTGGGAATTGGGTACATATGTTTACAGCAAGCCTAATTTTGATCAATATGTCATGCTTACTTGTTCTTTAGGGTTGCCTCTTCTAGTGCAAATACAGTCTTGGCTTCTTTATATATTTCCATTACTAGACATGTCCTTTTATACAATAACCTTTTGGAATGTATCATGTAAAGCAATAACTTGAAAAAACACAAAGGTATCTGACCAGGATTTCTGAACCACACTATCTGAGCTACCATGAAAGACTAAAAGCCTTACTAGTAGTATAGCAAAGGTGGGGTGAAGGGGGCAACCACCATGTGTGTAAAGTGTTAATGGGTGAGATCAAGAATTCCTGAAGCATGCCTTTCTGTTTACCAAAATACTGGTACTGTAAGGAACTTTAGCAGTTTGCTACAGCTGAAGGGCTGCGTAATATCTATGGGAAACCAAAAGCATCAATCAGCTTTCTAGAGTATGCCAAAGCTTTTTTTCTGGCTTTCTTTAGAAGAGCTGAGATGATAATGGATTGGTTGCTGAAGAAAGCAGATGCCCAATCAGCTTTCTTCAATGAAATAACTGAGGGGGGATCATGTATTGGGTGCTGTAGAAAGCAGATGCTCAATCAGCTTTTATCTCTCAAAGAGCTGAGGGGGTCATGTATTGGCTGCTGTTGAAAGCAGATGTCCAATCGGCTTTTTTCTGTCAAAGAGGTGAGAGGAACATGCATCTCCTGCTGTATAAAGCCGATGTGCAATTGTATTTCTATAGTATGCCGACTTTTTTTTTTTGCTGTTCACTTGAAGAGCTAAGGGGGTGGAGGGTGGTATATTGAGGAAAGACACTGGGTGCTAGATGAGTTAGCTGTAGCTCTGGCCCTATCCCTATACGCTATTTCATATAGGCACCTGAGGAGTTATCTCTGTTTATTCTTTTGAGAATTGAAAATACCTACAATTTTCAACTTACTTCATCTTCACTGAGCCAGTGGCTTAAAAAACTTGTCAAAGTTCTCAACCGCCGCAAGGCCAGCAGCAACTGCTGGTATGACAGAGTCATAACCAGCACATTCCATGTCTCTTAAATAAATTCCTTGTGTGTGTTAAATAAAGAAACACCCTATCTGGGAAATGCATGGGAGATTGTAAATTATTGCTTGGCATATGTGGAAACAATATCAAGCAGCATCATGGCTAAGCTTTTGGTGGCCCTGTAGCTGTAAACATTATATTAACCTAAGAATACACACAGAAGTCAGAAACGTTCAATATATACACACTGTGGGAATAGTATGACTGTCAAAATAACAGACAAAGGTAAAGAATGGCAGGGTTTTCCAGAAAATGAGATGTGAATTTAGCTTTACAGTGTGAGAGCACATGACTGTAAGCTAAAAGGTAACAGGAGAGTGGATTTACAAATGGCACTGAGTATTATACAGAACCCCAGGAGAGTGTACAGGGCAGACTCAGTGACAGGAAATAAAAAAGGTAGCTCAGGGAATCCATACACAGAAAAGGAATACAGCAGTGTGTGTGTGTGTGTGTGTGTGTGTGTGTGTGTGTGTGTGTGTGTGTGTGTGTGTGTGTGTGTGTGTGTGCATATGCATGTCTCAGTTTTAATAACAGGAAGACAATAAGGCCCATCTTATACTGATTCTGTCTACTATAAACCATAGTTTCTCTTAGATGACTTGAAAGATGCAATTATCTTTAAATGGGTGTATTTAGTTAAATAATTCTCCCCAGCTCAGACTGCCACACAGTAACTATTGTTGGCAAAAAACAAGCAGTCACTGACTGAACAGTGAATATATTAAGCCTTTCCTTATGATTTAAAGCTTAGTTTCTGGCAGAGAGAGAGAGACAGAGTGTGAGAATGAATGTGTGTGTATCTGTGTGCATGCGCATGTGTGTGCTTTGCATTTCTTCATGGAACTCAGCATGAGAACAGCAGCACTAAACAATTCACACTGCATTTACTATTTTTTATCTATCTGCATTATACATTGGATTCTGCTTTCCTTTCATTTAATAATCACACAGAACTGTCTGTGTTGCGTTCTTCACAAAGTCTTGAAGTACTCAGGCATTGGCTTACAGTAGAAAAGAACGTGCAACAGTATCCTCTGGAGAAACTGGCTTCATATAATATTTCAGCACCAGGTATTCAATGTACCACATATGCTATTGGAAATCAACATGTAGTATGAGACAACCATAAAAGCCCATGTAATTCATCACTTCCAGACAGCATAATGCATGAGAAAACTTCTGTCTGGCCAAGAAGGTGGGAAACAGAATACGACTCAAGAAATCTATCTGCTGCTACTACTACTTGATGCCAAACACTGTTAACAAGTTTCTATCTGTCTCAGTTTTTAAAGGCCAGAAATATCTTCAAGGACATAAGAAGAATGCATGTGAAACTGGAAATGTGCAAGAAAGTCTGAATAAAGACTAAAGACTTGAGTTGTAATTTCAGTTAAAGGACAGATAGGGATCAACTGCAGTACAGTATTACTCTGTAATGGTATACACATTTCATTGGATGTCTGACTGCAACCTGCTGTCACTGTGTCAGTATGTATATTATCTAAGAAGTCTAACAGCAACCTAAAAGGTTATCATCAGTGGTAATCAGTATCTCACTGAGCCTGCTGTAAGGACATATCTCTCTAGTCTTGATGGAAATCATTACAGCGTGCCTAAAAATGAAAGCAAATCACTTTACAGTAAGGGAGATTTTTATCCACCATATTCACAAACCCTGTATACAGTAGCTTATAAGAGCTGTGCTACCCCTTGTGGGTTTGCAGCCTATGCAGTAGCATGAGAAATATCAGATTATATACACAGTCTTGCTGCATGAATCCTGATGATGTGACACACATTACTGCTAAAGTCATGCAAGGATTATGCTGGAAGGCAATAAGATTCTCAAGTAATACTTAAACCCAATGACATCTGTGACATGCAAACAAAGGTCAAATACCATTTGCTGTTAATAAATTATTACTCAGAACAGTCAGCTGCATTTCCCAATCCTTAATCTGATAGTTAAAACTATGTATGTCTGTTTGGCAATGGAAATGAATAGTCTGCTATTCAATCAAGTAATTAGTTTACTAATAAGTAGACCAATACACACAACATATTTTGAGTGTTTGTAGTTGATGGAGAGAACTCTGAATATATATGTATATATATATATATATATATATATATATATATATATATATATATATATATATATATATATATATATATATATATATATATATGTATATATATATATATATATATATATATATATATATATATACATATATCTATATATATATATATATATATATATATATATATGTATATATATATATGAAAAGGAATTCAGACCATCAAGTAACAGCCGCAGCTTTGTCATCTTTGCAAATGATTCCTTATCCCATTGATTTATGTTGTTGTTGTATCCTTCGGCTTTTCCCAGTTAGGGGTCGCCACAGCAGAACTCCGGTCTATTATTGATTGGCAGTAGATTTTTACATACCGAGTTGCCAGCCCTGATGTACAACCTTCAACGAAGGTAAGCCCATTCACACATGTATCCACGCAGAAGACGCTTTAGCTGAGAATTGAACAGGACATCTTACTGTGAGGCGACAACGCTACTGCAGCACCACCACCACAGCGCTTGCTCTATCATATTACTTTAAATATATAATGCCATCTGATATATTTAAATGGACACATTTTCATTTCAGCAATATCCCATTTTCTATAACAATAATATAGTAGGAGGCCAGCATAGATTATTTCACCCTCAATGCCATAAGTCCAGTGCAAAAAAAAAAAATCAACAAACTGCAGACTAATGACAGAATGTACAGTTGTTCTTTTCCTTGTCATTCACCAGCACTTTGACACTCATAACTTCTCTCATCCTTTGGGGTTATAGCCCATCCATCCATTCATCCTGTGCTGGTGAGTCCACATTAGACTCCTGTAGGGACTGTATGAACAGCTGCCCCCACCCACAGAGATTACTAGGAATGTAGGAAATGGAAGTAGATCGCCAAGCCTATCTTCTGTATTACAGACACACTGCAATCATACTTTTGGACAACCTGGAGTTGCCAGTCAACCTACAGCACATTTTTGGGACATAGAAGGAAACCACAGTACCCAATTAAATAAAAAAAAAAAAAAAAACACATGAACATAGGGAAGACATGCAAATTCAACACAGAAGTTACCCTACCCAACAGCCAAACTGGAGAGCTCCTTGCAGTGAAGTGACAGTGTTACTCACAGAACCACTGTGCCAGCCTAGATTCTGGCCATATGATTACAAAAACAGTGGCCTCCACATTACTACAAGGTCACATCTACTAATGATCCACAGGCATCTCAACTTCACTGCCCATGACTACAGAATCTGGGTGTCTTGTATATATTTATATATGACAATATGCCAGTGGCTTCATTTCCACTGACAAGAGATTTACACCACCATCACATTTTAGGGAGAAAAGTGGGTGTGGTTTACAGCAGTTGGTGTGTGTGTGTTAATCTGATGTACTCCACTGCTGCACCACAGTTCAGCAAGTCGCCACGTTTTAAATATTTTTTTTTTTTTTTTTTTTATTTTTTTTTTGTTGACCTAGTCTTCTTACTGGACATATATCCGTTTTCAGTAGAGGCCCGGGGAGAAAAGCTCCAAATAATTGGTGGCATGACAAGTATATTCTTTTGCTCAGCTAAGTAAGGATGACCAACACACTTACTTTGTTGTTTGACTGGGACTTTTTTTTGTGTTCAGGTGCATAATGTCTGCACTACCAGCTGTATAACTTTTGGGTGTGACAAAAGCTTGTGTCCAGCACTTTCAAGTCTTTTGAATCACAGTCTGGGCATACATACAGGATACTTAGAAAACCCTAGCACCCAGTTTCCGAAGGGTAAGTATTAGTTGTTTGTGAACTGCGTAGGAGTCTGGTACATGGTTTCAACTGCCTAAAAGCCATGTACAGCTGTGTACATTATCAATGACCTGCCCTTGATGACTTTATTCAGTTAGCAAGAAATTTATAGCAAACTAGAAGGACCATGTTAATTCTTCTGTGCTAAAATAGTCTAAAGTCAAACTTGTATAATAATGTATAACACTACTTAAGCAGCAATGACACAAATAGACTGAGTATTTTAAGTCTGAATGAATTCTGGTTGGTTATGTAAAAAAAGAGAATGATGAAATAATACACTTAGAATCTCTTACAAAATAAAACATCTATAAAACATAACACTAACTTTTGACCTTCACAGTGACTGAGACCAGTCAATCAGTTATTGTTAAATATTCTGTTTTAGATTTTTCAGCTACAGTTGTGACACAAGATTAGAGAGTCAAAGATAAAATTATATATATATATATATATATATATATATATATATATATATATATATATATATATATACATACATACATATATATATATATATATGGGTGTCTGTCTCAACAAGTTACTCTGATTTACTGCAAATTAATTCTAGTCAGGGTACTGTACTAAAATAAAGGTGACCAGCACAGTTCCCAGCAAATATTTCTTTTCATCTCCATCAAAGGCAATCATATGAGGCACACATTAAAAATAGACTGAAAATTAGTGTGGAAGCCAGTATTTTTTTCTTTCCCCCTAAATCTCTCTACTTGCTTTTTACCCTCCTCTGCCACGTCAGCGATGAATCCTTTTGCAATCAATAAGGTATTCATTCCTAAGTGAAGTGAAAGCTGATCATTGGATAACATTACTCACGCAGTCATCAGATATTTATCTTATTTTGACTAATCACCTCCTCTGGTAGCTCATGAGCATGCTCATAGACACGAGGGCCTGCAATTCCTTCCTCTGCAGATGTGCATATTTCTGTACAAGGCCCCTATGATGCCAAATAAATAAATACAGCTTAGTAGTACCAAGGAAATCTCTGCAGCTCATTCTGCATACAATATACCAAACTTACCAGAAACTACCAGTATTTCAGTGGACCAGAATACTGCCCTCTACCCTCCTCCAAGATGCGTTCACCAGCATCAGTCACTCACACTGCCTCAATGTCCCTTACCAAGCTCTTCCAATGACAGAGATGTTATCTGACCTCAACATGTCTTGGTATTAGTTAGAGCTTCATCTCTCTACAACTCAGAGTGAGGCAGGAAGCTAGCATCTTGTCTCTGTACGTGATTTCTCAGTCCTATTATTGTTATCAGTGTTGGTCCTGTTGTGAACTCTCACTTTTGAAGTGGTATATCATGTAATTACCTAAATGGTTTCTAGTAAAGTGCTTCCTCAAAATATCTTCCTAACATATGGACACTAGTCCTGTATGTGGCTTCATTTTTACTTAATACAGTCCAGTTCATAATTCCTGCAGTTCATTTATATACTGAATTATAACTGTCTTTAGGGCACTTAGCTTGTTGCACTCGTGACACCTGCAGGAATGTGGGTGTATTACTGGAAGCATGAAGAGCTTAGTGTGACCACTCTACAAGCAGTGTGTCATTTTGTCAAGAAAGTGCTCATGCATGGAATAGCACATGCAACTCCATAGAAAATTATAGCAGAGTGTGAAGGATGAAGAGCTGAGTAGATAGGAAAGCCCACACTAGCTCAGTATTCTGACTAAACCCAAACTCATTAACACCTGCTCTCACCTCCACCATCAAACAAATGTGTTGGAGGTCTCTGCCCCTGCTAGAGGACCAAATGAATCAAACAGATTCAGAATGAGGAGCCCTTGAGCTGGTCTTACAGATAAAAGAAAACCTTTTCACAACATAATCAACACTTACAAGTTAAATACAGTTCATCTTCCAGATAAGAAAACTGCTCAGTTTCCTTCTTCAGCATGATATCACCATGTACTTTATTATCCATGTATGTAAATGCCCTACTTATGTTTCCTTCCAGTTGCCATGTATAGCAGAAAAATGTAGGCAGTTCCTTCAGCCTACAAATGGGCTTCCTCTAACACTCAGTATGCAGACTCAGACCACATCCCCAGAGCACTTAAGTATTAGAAGTGCTCTGAGGAGGTGCTCTGGATACTAATACTTTACATGTGAGAAATCTATCTCATTGTAGTGCTCATTTCCTCATATCTGCCATGGGACATGCTCACTGCCATGTTTCTGCATTCACTAACATGGCATCTAGGAAATATAGCCCCTGTTTTGTTATATGCTGTAACTAGAATGTCAGTTTCCATGCCAACTAATCAAACAAGCCACACGACTGCCTACCAGTTCAAACCTCCTGGTTCTAGCTCTAAAGAAGAGGTTTCATATGTTGGCATCTGGGTGACTCAATATCTTAAACTGAAAGGGCTATAGGGATACAACCACCTAGCAAGTCTGGAATCACCACCTAAACAGACAATGAAGTGGGGCATGGTCCACAACTAAAAAGAAATCTCTGCCTAATAAGTAATATTCAAAAGTTGTTAAAGACCATTTTTTGCCTGGACACTCATTCAATTGCTGAATATATGTATTCAGTATATTGGTGTTCACCCCCTCAACGGTTTGTAGCAATAATGCTCCTATGCTCACCTAAGAGGCATTTTTCAATTATGCAAACTGTTTCTAGAAGTCCATGACCAAGAGACAGCTTAGATGATAGTACTTTGTTTAGTTTTTATAATTTTTCATCTATCATCTCTATCCATTTAACATTTAGAGAAGCCATAAACTTGGTCAAGTCAGCCAGGGGACATGCTATGTTGACAAAGTTTGGGATACATGTGTGTGTTACTAAGTGGCCAAAATTCAGCTTGATGTAGAGAGTTTAGGATGGTTGGATTCTTATAGAGGTGACTTTTCCAATCTTCAAAGTAAAAAAATAAGTCATAAAAATAAATTGCTGCATACCTGGTGTGGGGTCTAAGATTCTGATCAATAAGCCTCAGAAATACCACTGGAGCCATCTGAATTCCAAAAATCCTGGCTTTATAGGGGAAAAGGTCATCGTGTGAAGAGCCCTACATTCTCCTTGGCCTCTGAAGTTAAAGGGATAAGCCATCAGTAACATAGCTAGGGTGGGGCTAGAGGGCCAAATGTCCCAGGGGCAAAGTGTTGAGGTGTGCAACCAGCTGATCCTTATCATTTGTTAATGCAATACTGGCTTTTAAGAGTCAGTGTTACATTTGCACTCAAACATGATCATTGTAGTGCTTCTTGCATGATCTAAAATGTAATAAGTAGTTTGTTACAGTTTAAAAGTAAAAAAAAAAATCTATATACATTTTTTGTTTTAACTAAAATCTGAGCGCTGTAGTGCTCCATGTGGGCAGGGTATAGACTGTAGCAAGCAGTTTGCTACAGTTTAAGAAGGAGAAAGAAGTGCTGTAGTGCTCCATGCAGGTAGTGTTGAGGAAGGGTTGAGGGGAAGGGCATAGAAATGAGACCTGAATGGCTGGGGCAGGGGGGTGGGTGTATCATATATCTGGCAACCTGAATGGTGTGTCAACAGAAGGAACATCTGTTTTTCTTTTTTTTTTTTTAGGTAGGAGATCATAGATTTAACAGTAATACGCCAACCATTTACAATACATAGATCAGCTTATTACAGCCAAGGCCTTTTTTTATATTTAATTAATTATTTATTTTTGCGCTCTTCACTTGAAAAAAAGAGGGGTAGGGTGCTGTTTCACAGTATCGGCCTAGGGCACTGGTTGAGCCAGTCACACTTCAGTATGCCAGTCCAAAAAGAGCAGAAACCGAGCTTTGCCTTCATTTCAACTAGTTTGCCTACACTAGGCATGTGGTAGGAATCAGATCTGGAAAAAATACTCAGTGTTCTAAATTAATTGCAAAGTATTGGTTCCAACAGTTTTGGGAACAAATACAATAATGCTATTCCATTAATTCTGGGATTGTTATATGACCCCAAACCTTAAGTACTTTGTGTCTCTTCTTTAACTGCAAAGCACTATGACTCTGATATCCAATATGTTGACAAAATGACTTTCTCGCCGGGGTTAGGGGAGATATCACCGCTATGCTGCATTTTTTTGGTTCTGCTAGCAAATTCTATAAACATGTCCTATATCTGAGGTCAGATAATTTTTAACTTCCTGTCCCTGGGCTGCTGCTAATGTCTTATCTATCAATATATGCCATGAGCTTTTTAAGCTTTTCTTCAAGGATACTCACTACAGAAGCAATTTCTAACAACAGTTTTATAACATTTGTTATATAATAATCAGCTTTAGTCTTTCCAGTTTCCCTCACTTTGTGATTTAGTTCAGGTACTTTTTCTATCACTTTTAAAGGACTTTTCTACTCAGGAGGGACTTTATTTTCAGCAGTGGATACCAGCACATGCATTTTGTATCATCTTAAACTCTCTAAGATGAGCATTTCTGTTGCTTACCCTCTGCTGTGTTTTTTGTGCATTAATAACAGGAATATATTTAGAAGTTATGTGCCTACCATAACGTTCCATGTTAGTTGACTTCTCTCGCCTTCTTTCTTGCTGGATGGGTTCGGAGCTGATCCTCGGCTCTGACTCGGCACTTGCTAAGCTCGAGAGCTAATTTTACCAGCTCGAGGCAACCCTATATCCCATGATGCAAGGCAGAGACTACCCAGATCTCGTTTGGTAGCTAAAGAAATAGTAATATTTTCTTCCAACTGAAGAGGAGGAAGAAAAAAACAATACTAAATAACATCATAACCCTCTAGATAGGATCAACCTAATCTAGTGACACTAGAAGTTAAACAGCTAGAAAAAGGGAATAACCTCTTAATAGAAGATGCATAATCTTCTCGGTCTGACCAGGCTAGGGGGATGGAGGGTGGGATGCAAGAAAGAAGGCGAGAGAAGACAACTAACATGGAACGTTATGGTAGGAACATAACTTCTAAATGTTAAGTTGTCAATCTCACCTTCATTCTTGCTGGATGGGACCACGTCCCTAGCACCTCTATCCTGGGTGGCTCAATGGAACAGACTCTTGAGAACGGTGGAACCAAAATTCACTCTGTCTCTGGAGGCCAAGTCTAATTTGTAATGTGAAACAAAGGTATGAGGAGGGGCCCATGTGGCTGCTGCACAAATAGTGTCTATTGGAAGTCTAGCTTGAAAAGCTGTAGATGTAGCGAGAGCTCTGGTAGAATGGGCTTTTGGCTTAGAAATCAACTCTTTGCCTCTGAGCTGATAAATGTAAGTGATCACAGAAGACAGCCATCTAGATAAAGTTACCTTAGAAACTGGAAGGCCTTTCCTGTTCTCTGCATAGGAAAGAAACAGTTGATCAGATTTCCTAAAAATTTTTGTCTTGTCCAGATAATATCTGAGCTGGCGGTGAACATCAAGACAATGTAACTTTTGTTCCGCTCTATCAGAATAATTCGGGAAACATACTGGAAGATCAATGGATTGATTTAGGTTCGTCTGCGTTTCCACTTTTGGTAAGAAAGACGGATTAGTCCTTAGAGATACCCTATCTTTGTGGAATATTAAATAGGGAGGATGAATACAGAGAGCATGAAGCTCAGATACTCTCCTGGCAGAAGTAATGGCAACTAGAAAAAGTGTCTTCCAAGAAAGCAATTTCAAAGAACAGGCAGCTGCAGGTTTGAATGGGGGAAGAATCAAGGATGTTAAAATTAAATTTAGATCCCACTGTGGTGGGGGGTCTCTAATCGGAGGTTTCAATAAAGAGATACCTCAAAGGAATGCCTTGCAAAGTTTATGTGACATAATGTTGTTGTCCAAAAGGCCTATATGAAAATTTGAAATGGCTGCCATTTGAACTTTCACTGTGGAAGAAGAGGATCCTGAATGAAAAATCTCAGCTAGGAAGTTCAATACTGAATGAATTGGAGCAGTATAGGGGTCTATGTTCCTAGCTTTTGCCCAGAAGGAGAAACGTCGCCATTTACTAGTGTAAATCTTTCTGGTAGAAGATTTTAGGGAAGCTACTATGATATCCCGTACAGGATTAGAAATCATAGGAAGCCTGGCTAAGGATGGAAGTGGAGCAACCAAGCAGTGAGGTTGAGAGAAGGTATGGATTGGTGCAGTTGACCCGACTGGTGGGTCAGAAGATCTGGAACCAGGTCCAGATGCCATGGCTGTACCAAGAGATAATGATGTAGGAACGGAAACCATATCTGTCGAGGCCAATAAGGGGCAATGAGAATCAACTTGGCTCTCAAGGCGGTTGCTTTCTGAATTAGCTGAGGTATCAGCGGAAAAGGGGGAAAGGCATAAAGAAGTCCCTGGGGCCAATCTTGGGTTAGAGCGTCTCTGGGGGGATGGCCTGGAAGGGGGAAGAGAGAGAAGAAGTCTGATCATTTGCTGTTTTGAGGTGTAGTGAAAAGGTCGCAGCAAGGAAGGCCCCACTTCTGAAAAATCTCTTCCATAACTGATTGTTTGAGAGACCACTCATGAGGCATGAGAATAGCTCTGCTCAATCTGTCCGCTATGATGTTGGATTTCCCGGGGATGTGTATTGCTATCAGAAACCGGTGAGAGGAGATTGCCCATTGCCAAAGTCTGAGAGCCTCTCGACACAGTGGATAGGACTTGGTTCTGCCCTGTTTGTTTATATACCACACTATGGACATATTGTCCGTTTGGACTGCAATAGTTCCCAGGGGAAGAGAGTCATTGAGGGCTTGCAACATTAAAAGCACTGCTCTCATCTCCAGAACGTTTATGTGCAGATGGTACTCGAAAGGTTGCCAAGTGCCATGGACCATTCTGCCCTGATAATGCCCCCCCACCTGATCAGGGAGGCGTCCAATGTAACCGTGGAAACTGGGGCAAGAGGAACAAAGGGTCTGCCTTGATGGATTTGAGGGGACGATATCCACCAAGTCAGATGCCTTTTGCAAATTGGAGTTACCATGATCTCGTGACGCATGGGAAGTTGTTGAAAAGACCATTGTGTGAATAGCATCCATTGTAGAAGACGCATGTAAATGCGGGCAAGAGGAAGAAGTGTTATGGCGGCCGCCATAAGACCCAATACTTTCAGAACAAATCTGGCTTGAATTTTGTTGCTGAGAAGAATCACCTGGGCGTGTCTTTGAATGTCCAAGATCCTTTGGTCTGTTAACTTTGCTGAAAGTTGTACGGTGTCCAATCTTGCGCCTATAAAAGTAATAGATTGGCAAGGCGACAAGGCAGATTTTTCTAAATTTATAGAAATTCCTAGCCCTCTGCAAATGTGAATGGTGTAACTTCTGGCTTGGAGAAGCTGATGCCTGGTGGTGGCAGTGAGGAGCCAGTCATCTAGATATGGAAACACCTGGAATCCTTGACATCTCAGGTGAGCCGTAACCACTGCCATACATTTGGTGAACACTCTGGGGGCTGTAGTGAGTCCAAAGGGCAGGGCTCTGAATTGGAAGTGACTGGTCCCCAGCCGAAAGCGGAGAAATCTTCTGGAGAGTCTGTGAATTTTTATGTGATAGTACGCATTCTGAAGATCTATCAAGCACATCTAATTGTCCTTGCCCAGAAAGGGCAGAATGGACTGAAGCGTGACCATCCGGAATCTTGATTTCTTTACAAACTTGTTGAGTTTGCTCAGATCTAATATTGGTCTCCAGTCCCCTGTCTTTTTGGAACTAAAAAGAACCTTGAGTAGATTCCGGATCCTATTTGGTCCGCTGGGACTGGCTGGATGGCTCTTTTTACTAGCAGTTTTGATATTTCTAGTACTGCTAGTTCCCTTAGACCGGGTGGAATGTCTGGAAGGGTTCCCTTTTGTTGAATTGGGGTTTGAATAAAGGGAATTTTGTAACCCTTGGCCATAATTGACTGTACCCATTTGTCTTGAGAATGGGAAAGCCAGGCTATTGGGTACAGTGATAATTTTCCCCCGACTGCCTCTGAAGGCGGACAATAGGGCAACATCTCAGGGATGCTGGAAGGGTTTGTCAGAAAGAGGCTCTCTGCTACCCTGATTCTGCGGACCACCTCTGCCCCTAGGGCGGCGTCTATTATTGTTACCCCCTCTGCCTCTGGGGGTAAACTGACTTCGTGCATCAGGCATGACTCCTTGAGATTTGCGGAACCACATTTTCCCTCCCTTCTGTCCTTTGGGATAAGGTCTTGAAGGGGTGGAGAAATGGACTCCTACGGCAGAAAGAGTCTTGCCATCTTGTTCACATCTAGTCAAAGTGTCTTTCACTTGAGGTCCGAACAAGGTCGACCCATCAAAGGGGGAGTTTGTGAAGGATGCCTTGAAGGGGTCTGCAAAATTACAAAGCCACATCCAGGACTGACGCCTTAAAGCCACTCCTGTGCCTGCGGCCCTACTCCCTCCATCAGCTGCATAAGAAATGAGCCGCATGGAGGAGTTAGCAATGGAGTTAAGGATTCCTAGCTGTGAGCTAATCTTATCCTGAGACCCAGCAGCTGATGGATCCTGTAAAACTTCTCCCAACTCTTTAAGAACATCTCTTTGAAGGCGGGTGAAGTGGCATAAGTAGTTCAGCGATCCCATGACAAAAGTCACTGAAGAAAAAATCTGCTTGCCGTACCTGTCCATAGTCCTAGAATCCTTGTTAGGAGGATGGACAGGTACTGAAGGATCAGCTAATTCCTTCTTGGTGGCAGCAGCCACCACCATGGCATCAAATGGGACACCCTTTGTTAAATATTGTCTATCTTGTGGGGCCGTAATAAATTTTGAAGGCCTCCTAGGGATAGGTTCCACCGAATCCAGGGCCATCCACACCTTCTGAGCCACTACCTCCATAAGAGGGTCGAAAGGCGGAGACACCCAGGAGGTGGAGGGTTGAGATCCGAATGCCTCCAGGTATACTGACTCGTCCTCGGAAGGATTAAGGGAGGGCCAGTTCCCCCTCTGCTTAAGGAGTTCAAGGATGTCTGAGAATGAGACATCCTCAGAGGAGGACCTTGGGGATCCCTCCGACTCATCCAGCTCAGTATGTGATGTAGTAGACTCAGGGGAGTCTAGATGTTTCCTCTTACATGTCCTCTTACGCGGGGGTTCACCTGACGGATCAGGAGAAGCCCCGGAAGAGGAAGATATTCCCAATGGGGAAACCTGAGGCGTTGGATCTCTGGGTCCGGGAGCAAGAGAGTGAAAAGAGACGTCAGCAGGCACTGTAGTGGGAGGAGCTGATGGAACTGTCCGTTGACTAAGCTCAGGGGCTAGTACACTCCTCATCACCTCGAAGGCTCGCCCGTCAGAGAGACCAGAAAGTTCCCTCTCCGAAGAGATAGGAACACCAGGCCTCATCGAGAGGGAAGGCTCCGAGGCAGATGTCGGGGCTGAGCTCACCAACGCCGAAGCTCAGAGAGGGAGAACGTGGTCAGACAAGGGTCCGATGCCACTCGCCCACCCGGAGCTGACGAGAGAGACCAGACGCCCAGATCCCTCCAATGAAGGTCTCAAGGAGGAAATCGGAGCCGAAAGGGGTGGTATCGGCTCCGAAGCCACAATGGTGCCAGTTCCGAGGAGCTCCGAGAGTAAGAGAGTCGAAGAAGGAATGTTTGGTGGATGTGAAATAGCTACCATCTGTTGAGATGGGCTATGGAGTATTTGGGCCAATGCCTGAGACTTTAATAGTCTACTTACCACTCTCTCGAGGTCGTGATCAGACAGCCTGGACGACCGAGAACATCGGCTCTGATGGCTCCGCTCCGAGAGCAAGGGTGATCTCGGAGCCGAACGTATGGATTCCACTGAAGGGGATCGAGATCTCTTTTTTGAGATCGATGGAGCCAACGGAGCCAAAGATACGTCGGCTCCAGCCGGAACCGACACTGAATGTCTGGATTTGACAGTATTGGTGCCAGATGGAGCTGATACTGAGACTGGTAAGGTGGAAGGAGCCGATCTCGACCCTGGTGAGGGTGAACCCGAAGCCGATGGCTTGGAAGTCTGAGCCGAAGGCTTAACAGGTTTCGAGGGCTTCCCGGCGCCGACTTAGTCAGAGAGCTCTCGGGCTTTAATAAGCCCCTTAATATAAGATTATTTCTTTGCTCCTGCAGGACTCTTGGGCTGAAAGCATGACAGATAGCACAAGAGTCCTGCAGGTGCAAAGGTCCCAGGCAATAAACACAAGAAGTGTGACTGTCTGTCAGAGACATCTTCTGACAGCACGAGTCACACTTCTTGAAGCCTGAGACCTTAGTGTCCTTCGACATAACTGTGTCAAGGAAACAATATAGTAACACACACACACAAAAACACTCAATCCAACAATTTAAAATAAACAGGGATAACACACAGTCATACACAAACAATCCCTGACAGGAAAAAATTTAGGGAGGGGAAGGCCTAAGGCCTAAGCTAGGGAAAGGGAATAAAATACTCAAAAAAAAGGAAACACTGACGGGAATAGGGTTAAAGTAAGTCGTTAAGTTTAACAAAACACAAATATATATATAAATTTAAAAGGGGGGTAGACGAAGTCTCAAAAACTATTCACTTACCTAGAGCTGGTAAAAGAAGGCACCTCGTTAGCGAAGCGGCAAACGAGATCTGTGTAGTCTCCGCCTTGCATCATGGGATATAGGGTTGCCTCGAGCTGGTAAAATTAGCTCTCGAACTTAGCAAGTGCCGAGTCGGAGCCGATCCAGCAAGAATGAAGGCGAGATTGACAACTTAACATGTTTGACTTTCCGAAAAGTTAAAGTATTTGTATGGAGATCATGGTACAGTGGGGATTGGGGAATTTACCCTTAAGCCAACTATAGTCCAATGTCAGAGTTGGTATACACAATGGGCAGGGGGGTGGGAGGGCTGCTCCCATATGGGAGTTAAGGGGCTTAGCACCCTGCAAAAATGTAGATTTTTGTCATTTTGTTTTGTTTTTCAACTTTTCAAAAAGTCAAACATATGGTCGCGAATATAAGAAGTTCAAGTTTCTGAAGAGATGATCTTATGACATAGACCCATATATCTATATAATAGTTAGATGATATAAATATATAGCTATATATATGATATGCACAAATATGTGAGCAATTCAAATAATCAAAACACAGTACGTCATATAGGTGACAAAATATGGTCAGTTTTGAAAAAGAATGACGTAAAATAATCAAATATGTACTGCTTTTAAGAAGGAAGTTGGATGTACTGCTACTAAACAGCACTGAAGGAGGAATTAATTTTTTGAAGTCATGCTTTCTATAGTAGATTAATAAATGGGTTGCAGAAGGTGGGGGGTCTTGTTCCCCTGCAAAAAACACTTTTGTAAAAACATCCATGGAGTTAAAGATTTTATTTTCTTTTTTTTTGTCCAGCAGAGCTCTAATGATCTTTAACTTAAAACTCAGGGAGAGAATTTATGTTTTGACATAGTTTAATCTTAGGATTTTTAGAAGACTGTCCATTTCACTGGTAGTGACATTTTATGATTGCTGAGCACAAGTCAGTCTTTTTACTTATTCATTGAAGTTTTTTTTTAGTGTTAATAATTTACCTTTCTATGGAGTTGATTTAGATGCATGTGACTATTTTGTGGGTAATTATGGTAACTGTGGGTATGGTGTGTGAAGTTACTTTAAATGTGCAAGGCTAATAGCCACTGGGTCCACACCTATGAATCAACATGCTAATTATTACATATAAGAGGTAGTCATTATAGCACAGGAAAAGCAATTCACTGACTCAGGACCTAGAACAGCTTTCACCCAGCTAAAAAGTAACATAACAGCCACGTCGGTCTACTAAATCACAAAGATTAAGGGATAGGTTGTGACTTAAGGACATTTATTTTGGTAACCAAACATTTGGTATGTTCCAAAATACCTTTTTCAGCTGGAACATGAAATATGTTGTACTGTAGGGTTAGAAACTCTGCCATATATGTCATTTGTTGATGTGCTTGGCCATTCCTGACTGCTGTGCATTAAGTTATTTTCAATTAGGTTAAACTGGAATTCTTTGCAAGCCTATATTTTGTGATACCTTGTGGTAATGGTATATTTGTATTAAAATGTTTTGTATGAAGACTGTAAGTCACTCTACCTAAAGAGATGTCAAGTATCATATCCAAGTATTTTGGGTGCTGGAGTCTGGATCTTTAAGGAGCTGCATACATAATGGGATCTACTTTGAAGTGTCACTGACAAATCTATCCCAGATGCTCTTCAACTTCCCACTGTACTGGAACTCTAGTTGGAAATTAACCATCAAAACTCAGTATTTGTGTTGCTATTGCACCCTTCAAATAAGCTGCTCTGCCTCATACTGAGTATTATTAAATCTAAAGTTTCACCCATTTGGTACTTTCAGAGAGGGTGTATACCCACTAATTGGAGGTGTTGGGGTAATAGAGCCCACATCCTGCAAAAACACTTTTTTGTAGATGTAAGTCCCCTATGGTACAATAGGTGGTAGGAAAGTGTAGTAAGTTCACTGGCAGTAAACACAGCCTTAATATTTCAAAGTGGACTGATATAATGCTTATATAAACCTGCAGTCAGTAATGTAACATGAGGAGCACCTACAACATAACAAAGGTGCTCTTACCTAATTTCTATTGATTCATAAATATGACTACACAATCAGTGCCTTACAGCAGGGTGTTTTTTTTATTAAAATAAATATGCATGTTTAGTGAACTTGCCCTTTGAAACAAATTTCCTGTTATAATACATGCAGCGACATACTTACAATGCTTTTGATTTTAGTTAAAAAGAATAGTTACATGCTTCATGATTATGATATATTTGTCTGTGCTGTTGCCCTGCTCGGTTTGCCTGGAAATGGCAAGTTATCTTTCATGATAAGCTGAGGACTGCTTCCTGTCATAGAGTGATCTGTTGTACCCAACTCAGCTTGTTACGACTGGAACCCTTATCAGTGCAAATGGTTTAGAAAATGTACAGCTGGCTGGATGGGTAGAATTTGCATTCTGAGTGAGACCCTAATGCTGAGTATATTACTTTAAATGTTTTTCCATGTAATACATTTACAAATATCTGATGATGAATTACAGCTCTTTTATTTTTTTCTTGGTGTTATTGAGAAGCCAGAAAAAAGTAGGGAGACTTTGGCACTTATTCATCAACAGACAAGTCATGCTGTGCTAGTTTAATGACTGACTGAAATTGTTCTGTAACTTAATTAAAAATAGTTCACTATCTAGACAGTTTCTTAATAAAACAAAAAACACTTTGTTAGCTAGGCACTCGCTGTATACACACTGTATAACCTAGTACCTCCGGTGGTATTAAGTCAGTAGCAGAGATAATCATATATTATGCTGTGGTTGTGGAGTTGCATGTTTGACCTGTCCATCAACTATGCATGTAAAACTACAAAATAAAGACATATTTCTTGTTTATCTGCAAATACACATTGAAATATATGTGGTCCATTGTATACATCTTGTATGCTAAGGGGTGCTATGTTGGCTGTGTGAAGTGAGGAGACCTTCCTTATTTCCATTTTTAATACCATTATTTTCCCATGTATTTTCATATACAGCTACTAGTATCACAGAAGGTGAAAATAATTCATAAACCCCCAATGTGAGGAATACATCTGCTTATTTTTATTCACTGTGTGCCAGCCTTTGAGTAAAGTCACCATCCATTTCTTGATACAAGTGCAACTTCTCAGTATATTCATTTGCAAAGTAGCCCAGTAGTGCACCCCCCCCCCTCACAAAAGGGCATTTTTTTGTAATTAGAGCAGTCTATGTCTCATGGAACTAGTAGTACTGGTGAGCTTAGAAGATGATTTGGATGCGAGTGTTGAATTGGTTATGATGTAGCACTGCTCTTTTACTTTTATTTCTGCAAAACCCATGTGACACCATCTAAATAACAAAGCATGTCATAAAATTGAAATTCCTGGTGTAACACACAGAGAGACTAAAGGGAAGTCCTTCAGGCCATTTATGAAGCTATACTGTATGAGCTGCTTTTATATATATTTTTTATTTTAATGTAATAAGAGTCACACAATTTATTTTTTTCCACAGGCAAAATAACAGCAGATTTGGTCTATTTTAATTAGAAAATAACAAATGAAGCAGTTGTTACTGACACCGTGAACTGTGACACTGTCACTACACAGTTCTGGTGAGAGACATATCATGAACTTAGACACTATCATTTTATAGTTTCATAGTGACAAACTATGAGCTGTGACATTATAACTGCACAGTTTCATGCAACACATTCTTCCATAATGGCAGGCTTCAGTAGTTGCTTGGTGTCACTGGGCGTCTTCAACCAGAAACACAATTTTTCACCCTGATCATGGAAGTGGTGTTTGTGACATTTTTGGGGACAGCTGCACGTTAAAGGGTCAGGACCTCCTCTTTCAAAGGTCACAGGTAGGTTAGAGGGTAATAACTTCCTCTTTCAAAAGTGACAGTTGCAGATGTCGAGGCCTACTCCTTTTTTAGCCTCCTTGGACTTGAATGACCTGTATAATTACACCCACATAACTGAAGGATTTTTTAACATAAGACCACTCTGTAGTACATTACGCATTTGAAGCTGAATTTCATTGTCACATTTTTATAATTATCATCACTGGCATCTGCTGGATTTAAACTGCATATCAACAGAAATGTGCACATAAATATATGAAAAATATTTCAGGCTGGATACCCTACAGTAAGCCTCCCTATACTATAATGCCAAGACGCCATTTTTTCAATAAAGCAAGTGTGATGCACATCTGTGCATCTTTCAAGTGGTTAGTATCAATATATGACAGTTGCTAAATGAAAGCTTACTAACTTTTCTGGACTATGTCATAACTGCCATCAGCAAACAAGTGAATCTGTCTTAATACACATTGTTCCTGGTTAAGACTGTGACATCGACTACTAAAGCATGCCAGTGTGGAACATCGTGATGACCTATGCCAGTAAATAAGGTGTGCTGCATGCAATTGTGCAGTTATAATGCCACAGCTGTTTTTCACCATGAAACTGTACAATAATAGTGACTATGTTCCCAGCATGTCTGTCATTGGAAATGTGTAGTGACAGTGTCAGAGTTCATGAATTACACCTCACTGGATCTATGCTCTGATAGTGTTACAGTTTATAAAATGCCTCTCCATATCACTGTGTTTTAATAAATTCCACATTCTATGAAACATATCTAGGTGAAACTGCAACAGCATTAGCACATTTTATGACGTCTCTTACTAATGAATTGTGCAATGGTACTACCACAATTTAAGAAGTATGTCAAATGTGGCCATGCAGTGCTACTGTCACAGGTCATGACATATCTAACAGTGGAATTCTATAAAGGGATTTTGTTACATTTCAAGATGTGTGTCCACATAGGCCAAAACAAATGATACTGTCACATTCCTCGTGCTATCTTCCTTTGTAATTACACAATAACAGATTCAGAGCTCATAAGGTGTGTACTTAAGCAATGAGTGTCACAATCCATGATATGAATCCCCATGGAAATGGAAATGATAGTGAAACAGAATAGCATCACATAGATGGATGACTCAGTCCTACCTTCTTTCTTTCTCTCTCTCCTTTTTCTAAGATTTTGCTTGCATTCTAAAGGGCAAATGTACTATATACTGTTAGAGTGACTGTATAAGCAACAAAGTACAGAATCTGTTAAGTTATCAGAGTGAGCTTGTAAACTCATGACATTTCATGCATGTATTATTATTATTATTATTATTATTGTTATTGTTATTATTATTATTAATAGTAATTATTATTTTATTCCTGGACTAAGCTTGCAGTCTGCAGAGCTGGAACTCCTCTTTTAATTTCAGTTGTGAGACATTGACAAACAGAGTACCCACAAGCCTGATGTGAAAATGACCCAGGAGAATGAGCATGCTTCAGATTTGTGTAGTCTAGCTAGGGGACTTGGCTGGATTAGGGATGATGCCTTAGGTGATTGGGAGGTTTTTAACTTAATTGCAAGTTGGTAATACTCAGAGTAGCACAATTTTATTTGTCCAACCTGGGGTAGACTGATAGTCCAGGAACTGACAGGATCGCTAATCTTAGACATCTGATAATAGAGGACATTCCCGCACCACTAACGATCATCATTACCTATGTGCATGTGTACGCACAGGATAAAATAAACTGTCTGAATATGGTACACAAGTCGTTCACAATACTAAAGGCTATAATACTGAGTCAGGAAGTCCTTCATTGTGCTACATTCTTCTCTTGAGACTGCAATGTCAGTTGCCTTTGTATTCTTTTTTCTAACCCACATGTTCTGTTTGTGCAACACTGGTCCTCTGAGATGTGCCAGCATCTTGTTATGTCCATCAACTGCTTGTCTAACAGAGTATGGTATCCTTTGATTGACAGCAACATGTAAGGCCTGCTGATTATTTAGAGCTGCCTCTGCTTCCTAGTGCAGCAGTACTGTATCTTAGTACAGTAACCAAAACAGCAATCCCAGCCCTTTTCTGTTTCAGGCTTCATGGACCAAAGGCAAATATACCCTTGTTTGTCAATGCATATTAGCAGCAGTTTATACTGCAAATGCTGTGGTCTAATTCAAAACATCTTATTTCAGCACCATTACTACTAGCTGCAATGTTTGACTAATTTTATCAAGCAATTTATCTTTACAATTCAAATAACTATAAAGGATTTTTCATCTTACAAGAATATGCAAATTACCATCACTGTAGAAGACAAAATGTGAAAGCATTAAGGCCTTCATGCTGCCAAATATTGACATTTCTTGCACTGATTCTAATAATTTTATGTTATATATATATGTCAGTAGTTCGTTGCACCCTTGCTTAAATGTATATATTTTTTTCTATTTCACTTAAATGAGAGTGTATTACTCAAATATATCTTCAATTTGCCAACACAGTCTAAAGCGCAGACATTTTAGTATGCCTCTTCCCCATCTTAGTATGCCTTTTCCAGCATAATATAATGAAACAGGACTGAAAATAGGCAATTATATCCAATGTAATCAGCCACTTTTGCTTAAAAAAACAAGTTCCCACTTTCAGGGATGATGAAGGAACACTGCTATTGATAAGAGAATTACCCAGATTTATAATGTGTGCAAACTGAGACTCCAAAATCCAGCTATAAAATCAGAACCTCACAGCCTTAGCAATCAGTATTATATACTTCCAAACTGAGGAGCTTTAGATACCACTAGATCACGATGATCTGATCAACAGGCTTTCTTACACTCTAGAATAAGAAATCATCTTGGACTACACATTAACTTCTGATACTGCTATTTACAGTTTCTCTGATCTAGGATATAGTTTATATGTCGTCAATTTTTTTACCACACTAGCATTATGAAAAGCCTGAATAATATTTTTTCACATCACTCTAATTTGCACCACCCTTGGCAGGAAGGTATATAAACCGCATAGACAAATCCACTAACTTGCTGCTGTGCAGATACATTCTTTCTATCCCATGTTTTTCCAGAAATTTAATTTCCCACATTTTCTCATTGTCTTAATTTTTCCATCCCAGTGAGTTTTTTTTTTTTTTGCTAAGAAAAACAAGCCACCCACCTCACATCTTTTCGGTAGCTCTATATCCTGCATTTCTCTCTCAGCTCAAATTCTCTGTCTGTCTGTCTTTTCTCATGAAAAACAATAGCATAAATTGTAAAGCAAGAGTCATGGTTTGGAGAGTCACATGTACTTGTAAATGTGACCAGACCTGTGACAGTAGTAATCATCATTGTTTCATTTCACCAATTTTACTTATCATAGCTTTTGGACAACAATTCAAAAGGCAGCATAGTGGATCAGTGGGTAGATTTCTGCCTCAAATATTCATGGTACAGAGTTCAGTCCTGAGCTTACATGTTTCCTCTGAATACTCCAGTTTAGTCTTATCAATTAAAACATGCTTTTTAACTGGTCACACCAAAATGACAAAATATCTTGCATTTACTTTTGCCATTATGGTCCTGGCTGTGGCGTGAAAAAAAAGTGCATGATGACTAGTTCATCTGTCCAATTAACCAATAAGTGAAAAGAAATTAACGGTTTCAGTATTAAGCTTCTTTCTCGGATTTCCCTGCACTACATTATACTAGCATTCCAACTTTCATTTGTAAACATCGTAGCTGTTACATTATTTTAGTGATTATCTCCACGTTCAGCTGTGATAGAAGGTTGGGTTAAAGACAAAAGGTTGAAAAGAAGATTCTCCTACTGTTCCTCCACACACAACAAATACTTTTTTTTTTTTTTTAATTTCTTTTTATTAGGGTTATATCAAAACAAAATGAAAACAGGAAAAAAAGTTAACAGAAAATAAACAATAACACTCAACACACAGCCATAAAAACATAGAGCCTATATACAGAAATAACGTTCCATGTTAGTTGTCTTCTTCTCGCCTTCTTTCTTGCTGGATGGGTTCGGAGCCGATCCTCGGCTCCGACTCGGCCAATACTAAAGCTCGAGAGCTAATTCCACCGGCTCGAGGCTCCCCCATATCCCACAATGCTAGGCGGTAACTCCTCAGATCTCGTTTGAAAGCTAGGCCAAGCAAGAAAAAACTCCATAACATGGAGAAGGGTAACCCACCTCTATAGGGCTGACTGTGAGGTGTGCTAAACCTAACAGAGGAAAAATATAGAGGTGGCAGAGCGTGGGAGAAAAGGACTGAAAGGTCACAAGACAATCTCCTCTAGGTCTGTCCAGGCTAGTGGGAAGGAGGGTGGGATGCAAGAAAGAAGGTGAGAAGAAGACAACTAACATGGAACGTTATGGTAGGTACATAACTTCTTAATGTTAAGTTGTCTATCTCGCCTTCATTCTTGCTGGATGGGACCGCGTCCCTAGCACCTTGTCCTGGGTGGCCTATCGGAACAGACTCTTGAGAACAGTGGAACCAAAGTTGGCACGGTCTCTGGAGGCTATGTCCAACTTGTAATGAGAAATGAAGGTATGAGGGGAAGCCCAGGTGGCTGCTGAGCAAATAGAATCAATAGGAAGCCTATCCTGAAAAGCTATGGATGTGGCTAAGGCCCTAGTAGAGTGAGCTCTAGGCTTCGAGGGCAATTGTTGGTGCCTGATCTCATAAATAAAGGTAATCGTAGAAGTAAGCCATCTAGAAAGTGACACTTTAGTGACTGGAAGGCCCATCCTGCCTTCCGCATGTGAAATAAACAGTTGGTCTGATTTTCTAAACTGTTTAGTCCTGTCTAAATAATACCTAAGTTGGCGATGAACATCTAAATAGTGCAGTTTCTGTTCTGATTTGTTGCCATAGTTGGGGAAAAAAACTGGGAGATCAATAGTTTGATTCAGATTTGCTTGAGAGGACACTTTGGGCAAAAAGGATGGATTGGTACGCAAGGATACTCCATCTTTGTGAAAAAGTAAATACGGGGGACGACAGCATAGAGCATGGCGTTCCGATACCCTTCTAGCTGAAGTGATGGCTATTAGAAAAAGCGTCTTCCAAGACAACAACTTCATAGAACATGAAGCCGCAGGTTCAAAGGGGGGTAGAATCAATGATGCTAGAACCAAGTTCAGATCCCATGGAGGAGGTGGATCCTTGATAGGGGGCTTAAGAAGAAAGACTCCTTTCAAAAAGGCTTTACAGAGTTTGTGAGACATAATAGTAGACTCTGACACTCCCACATGAAAATTAGATATAGCCACCAATTGAACCCTGATAGTAGAAGGAGAAGAGCCTGCTTGGAAAAGCTCAGCTAGGAAATCCAGAATGGACTGAATAGGTGCAGTAAAAGGATCTATTTCCCTGGACGCTGCCCAGAAGAAGAAATGTTTCCATTTGCTGCTATAAATCTTCCAGGTAGAAGACTTATGAGAAGCTATCAAAATATTTCTAACTGAGTGAGATATTAAGGGAAGCCTGGCTAAGGTTGGAATTGGAGGAACCACGCTGTGAGGTTCAGAGAAGAAAGGGATTGGTGCAGCTGACCCGATTGATGGGTCAAGAGATCTGGAACTGGGTCCAGATGCCATGGTTGCACCAAAAGGTAACGGTGAAGAAAGGGAAACCAAACCTGTCAAGGCCAATAAGGGGCAATGAGGATCATTGAGGCCTTCAGAGCGATGGCTTTCCGAATCAGCTGAGGTATCAGTGGGAAGGGGGGAAAGGCATACAGGAGTCCCGGAGGCCAATCGTGAACTAGAGCGTCTCTGATGGGATGACCTGGTAGGGGAAAGAGGGTGAAGAAATCGGGACACTTGCTGTTTTGGGGAGTGGCAACAAGATCGTAGCAAGGTTGGCCCCAAGTTCGAAAAACTTCTTCCAACACTGATTTCTTCAGAGACCACTCGTGAGGCATGAGAATTGCTCTGCTCAATCTGTCTGCTATCACATTGGACTTGCCGGGAATGTGCGTTGCTATCAGGAAGCGCTGAGAAGAGATCGCCCATTGCCACAGTCTGAGTGCTTCTCGACATAAGGGGTAAGATTTGGTCCCGCCTTGCTTGTTGATGTACCACACTACGGACATATTGTCCGTCTGAATTGCTATAGTTCCCTTGGGAAGAGAGTCCTGAAGGGCTTTCAACGCTAAAAGCACTGTTCTCATCTCTAGAACATTTATGTGCAAGTGGCACTCGAACGGCTGCCACGTGCCCTGGACTGTCCTGCCCTGGTAATGCCCCCCCCCCACCCGATCAGGGAGGCGTCCATTGTCAGAGTTGCAGCCGGGGGTGGGGGAATGAAAGGTCTCCCTAGCAGAAGTTGGGAAGATGTGACCCACCAGGAAAGATGATTCCTGCATGACTGAGTTATGCTGATAGTGTGGGACATTGGCAGAAGTTGAAAAGACCACTGAGTGAAAAGCATCCACTGAAGAATCCTCATGTGGAAGCGGGCTAAGGGGAGGAGAGGAATAGCCACCGCCATAACCCCTAGGACTTTCAACACTAGTCTGACCTTGACCCTGTTGTGTCGTAATAGAAGAAAAACCTGCTTGTGAATGTCTGCTACTCTTTGTTCTGTGAGTCTGGCTGACAGTCTGACTGTGTCTAATCTTGCACCTATAAAGGTAATAGACTGACAAGGCGACAAGACAGACTTTTCGTAATTTACAGAGATGCCTAGTCGGACAGGTTCGTAAAGTGTAGTCTCTGGCTAAGAGAAGTAGATGCCTGGTGGTGGCAGTCAGGAGCCAGTCGTCTAAGTACGGAAACAACTGGAATCCCTGGCCCCTCAAATGAGCGGCAACCACTGCCATGCATTTGGTGAACACTCGGGGGGCTGTAGTGAGACCAAAGGGCAGGGCCCTGAACTGAAAATGACTGGCTCCTAGCCTGAAGCGGAGAAATCTCCTGGATCGTCTGTTCATCTTGATGTGATAGTACGCATCCTGGAGATCTATGGAGCACATCCAGTTGTCCTGACCCAGAAAGGGCAGGATGGACTGCAGCGTGACCATCCGAAATTTTGTTTTCTTGACAAACTTGTTCAAGTTGCTGAGATCCAAAATGGGTCTCCAGTCCCCTGTCTTCTTTGGAACCAAAAAGAATTTGGAGTAGATTCCACATCCTTGTTGGTCTGCTGGAACTGGTTGAATGGCTCTTTTTGCTAGCAGCTTTGAAATTTCTAGTGCTGCTTGCTCCCTTTGACTGGGTGGAACATCTGGAAGGGAGTTTCTGGATTGTTTTGGGATGTGAATGAATGGAATTCTGTAGCCTTCGGATATGATAGACTGTACCCACTTGTCTTGAGTAAGGGAAAGCCAGGCTTTTGGGTACAGAGGTAATCTTCCCCCGACTGCCTCCGAAGGTGGACAGTCGGGCAGCCCCTCAGGGGTGCTGAAAGGGTTTGTCAGAGAAGGTTTCTTGACTAATCTGATTCTGCGGGCCCCCTCTGCCTCTAGGACGGTGTCTATTATTATTGTTCCCCCCCTCTGCCTCTAGAGGGGAAACGACTCTGTGCATCCGGTAAGACTCCCTGTGGTTTTTTGTGGAACCACATCTTACCCCCCTTCTGACCCTTGGGGTAAGGTCTAGAAGGGGTAGAAAAATGGACTCAGATGGCAGAAAGAGTCTTACCTTCTACCTCGTACCTTGTCAGAGTATCCTTTACTTGTGGACCAAAAAGAGATGATCCATCAAAAGGGGAGTTAGTGAAGGATGCCTTGAAAGGGTCTGCAAAGCTACATAGCCGCATCCAGGCATGGCGGCGTAAGGCCACCCCTGTACCTGCGGCCCTGCTCGCTCCATCAGCCGCGTACGAAATCAGGCGCATGGAGGAGTTAACTACTGAGTTAAGGGTAGCCAGCTGGGAGTTCATCCTATCTTGAAACCCCACAGCTGATGGGTCCTTCAACACTTCACTCATATCCTTGAGCAAGTCCCTTTGGAGACGAGTGAAATGACACAGGTAATTCAGCGACCGCATAGAAAAGGTCGCTGATGAGAACATCCGCTTACCGTACCTGTCCATGGTCCTAGATTCCTTATTAGGAGGATGAACAGGTACCGAAGGATCTGCTAGTTCCTTCTTGGTGGCTGCAGCCACCACCATGGCATCCACAGAGACACCTTTGGACAAAAACGCCTTGTCTTTGGGGGCAGTGATAAATTTGGCTGGCCTCCTAGGGGTGGGTTCCACCGAGTCAGGAGCCGCCCAAGCCTTCCTCGCCACCACTTCCACGAGGGGGTCAAAGGGAGGGGACACCCAGGAGGTGGAAGGTCGAGAACCAAACGCCTCAAGGTACACTGATTCGTCCTCTGAAGGGTTAAGGGCTGGCCAATTCCCCCTCTGTCTTAAGATTTCTAGTATGTCTGCAAAGGAGACATCTTCAGAGGGGGAACGAGGGGAACCCTCAGACTCCTCCAAATCAGTGTCAGAGGTGACAGACTCAGGGGAGTCAATGTGCTTCCTCTTGCACTGTCTCTTCCTAGGGGGCTCTCCTGCAAGGTCAGGAGAGGCTTCGGAAGAGGAGGAAATTCCCACTGGGGATACTTGAGGCGCAGACTCTCTACGGTCCGAAGCAAGGGGGTGAGAAGAAATCACTGCAGGCACTGTGGAGGGAGGAGCTGATGGAGCCGACTGTGGAGTAGAACCAGGTTCTAACACGCTCCGCATGACCTCAAAGACACCCCTGTCAGGCAGGGCCAGAGGTCTCCGCTCTGAAGAGCCAAAAACCTCCCCCGGCACCGACAAGGATGGCTCCGAAGCCGATGTCGGAGCCGAACTACCCAGCGTCGAAGCACCGAGAGGGAGAGCGGGGTCAGACAAGGGTCTGATGCCACTCGCCCCCTCGGAGCCGACGAGGGAAGTCCGGCGCCGAGATCCCTCCAAGGAGGAAATTGGAGCAGACGACGGTGCCGAAAGGAAAGGTATCGGTTCCGACGCTCCCACAGTCTCGGCTCCGAGCAGCACCGGCTCCGAACTCAAGAGAGTCGGAGGAGGACTATCTAATGGAACAGGGGTAGCCATCGACTGTTGAGTTGGGCTGTGTAACATCTGGGCCAGTGCCTCGGACTTAAGAAGTCTACTCACCACCCTCTGCAAATCATGGTCCGAAAGTCTGGAGGACCTAGAGGAGTGTGACCTATGGCACCGTTCAGACAAGAGCGGTGAAGCTGGAGCCGAATGAACGGAGCCGATAGAAGGAGACCTGGATCTCTTTCTAGTAGTCGGTTCTGACAAGGGTATCGGAACCGACTTCGACTTGTCTGTCTCGGCTCCAGCCGGAGCCGAGGACACGGTGTGTGTGGCAGGTCTAGAATCATTGGCTCCAGCCGGAGCTGATGCTTGAACCGTATGAACGGTCTTTGAACCTCCGGAGGATGGCTCAGACACTGGAGCCGACTGCCTGGAGGGCTTAGAAGGTTTCCCCGACAGAGACTGGGTCGGGGGACCCTTGGGCTTCAATAAGCCCCTTAAGATTAATTTGTTTTTACATTCCTGCAGGACTCTAGGGCTGAAACCGTGACAGACAGCACAAGAGTCCTGCAGGTGTAAAGGTCCCAGGCAATACACACAAGAAGTGTGACCATCTGTCAGAGACATCTTCTAACAGCACGAGTCACACTTCTTAAAGCCTGAGACCTTCGATTCTTTAGACATATCTAAAGAGACAACACTAGTGCAATCACCCACACAAACACACAGATTACACTAAAATTAAATTAAACTAACTAAAATTAACAAAAATCCTGACAGAAAAAAACACATTCACTCCAACTACTAGGAGGGGTGGGAAGGGGCCTAAGGCCTAAGGGAAATAACCCTTGGAAAAAATGTTTGGAAAGGGAAGATATTTGTAAGGGAGTGCTAACAAACTAAGTAACTAACTAATTACTATCGAAAAACTAACTTAAAGGGGGTCTAAGTTTACTAGAAACTTTAGAAATTTAACTAACCTGCAGAGCCGGTTAGAAAAGCACCTTGTCAGCTAAGTGGCAAACGAGATCTGAGGAGTTACTGCCTAGCATTGTGGGATATGGGGGAGCCTCGAGCTGGTGGAATTAGCTCTTGAGATTTAGTATTGGCCGAGTCGGAGCCGAGGATCGGCTCCGAACCCATCCAGCAAGAATGAAGACGAGATAGACAACTTAACATTAACCTATATACAGATCTCATCTATATCAACCTATGTTGCATACAGAGTTATGAAGTACAATCATGACAGAATGTGTTCAGATATCAGTTTCCAAGTGTCCTTCTGGGTCCTTTTATTCCTCATGGAATACCATATATATTTATGTGATAAAAGCTGTTTCCTAGCTGTTTGCTTAAATCCATCCCATGTTATTATGGACCTGTCTTTCCAATTTAGGGTGATGTAATATTTTATTAGCATAAATGTTGTTACTAGGATGTGCATATGATTATTATTCATTCCTAGTGGGGTTATGTGTAGGAGAGCAAATTTCCAAGATAAGGTTGATTTTTCATATCCCATTTTCTCTAATTTGACTCTTAAGGCACACCAGAGTTTGTATGTACATTTATAACTCCAAAATATGTGTATAATATCAGCTTCTTTGGAGGGGCAGAATTGGCAGTGAGGTGGGAGTTCTTTGTACATCTTATTTAATATTGAGGGTGTAAAATATGCATTATTTAGGATCATAAGTTGAGTATATCTGAGCTTCTGAAGGAGAATGTCTTTGGATAATTTCTGAATTGACTGTGCAATTGTATTGGAGGTAATTGTAGGATCTTGTTTTGTCCAGTAATTGGAGACACACACAACAAATACTAATAAAAAAAAGAAACTGTAATAGTACACAAGGGCAGCAGCACCAACTTTGTTGATCATTTGCTGTAATAGCTAAAGGAAGCAAAACACCCCACTAACACATGGAATCAATCACTGTGACGAGACAGGCATATTTATTACTTTTTTTAAATGTTAAACTGACAAGAGATTAAGCTTTTATTCAAAATATATAACAAGTAGGGTGCTGCTGATGTGCAATGCCAAACCTTGTCCAACTATTGATTTTGGTTAACAATAGCAGAAGGGGAAAAAGGAAAAAGAAAAAAAAGGGTTCTGTCTGAAAATCAAATGCTGCATTTTAACAAAATCAATTGCAGTGTTTTACTGCAGCCTCTCCCTGTGTAATTGCATTTTCTACACTCTGCATAATTTCTATCGGATTTCTTCCCCCTAGCTGAATCACAGTAATTTAATTTTGGAACTCAGGACAGTTAAAAGGTTCCTTGCTGATTTTAAATGTTTTTATTTAAATGAAAAAAAGAAGATTTAACCTATCTGTTCTGAAAGTATTTGGTATTAAGATTAAGAAAGTCACTATGACCAAAAAAGGAAAAAATAAATAAATAAATATATAAAAATAAAACAAGGCCTGAAAGAGAACAAGGCTGACAGACTGAGAAGACTACAAGACTAGGAAACAGATTAGTAACCTGTATTCATTCATTCATTCATTGAAACTGTAGCTTTAAACACAGTAGCTCAGAAATGAAGAAAATTCTTTGGCAGCTCATAACTTAGTACAATGGCGCAAAATAATTGATCTATGTTCATCCCAGTAATATCAATAAGGTAGATTTTTTTAAAGATACCAAAAAGCATCTATGTTAATGGGACCAAGACTTGAAAGCAATTTACCTCCATTGAACAGGATAGGATACAAATGATTTAGTCTGTGCCTAAGGCAACATTTGGATGCTAAAATGGATAACATACATTCATATGTATATTTAATAACACACACACACACACACACACACACACACACACACACACACACACACACACACATCTGCCTGCCTCAGTCTTCTAGGCATAAATGATACAGCGAATTAGGACATATTTATGCATGCATGATCATTTATAAACTCTAAGTGAACTTTGAGAGAAGAGTGTGATAGACCTTAGAGAGGAAATTCCTGATGGAGTATTGTGCTGCTGAGGACAACAAAACTAGAAAGAGAGGAGGAAGATGACAGCATGTCTAACTGGTACTATAGAATAAGGAACAAAAGCAAACAAACCTCAACCTGGGAGCACTTGCACATGGGAGGAAGATGAAGATGAAGATTACAACTACAGAAAAATAGCATAGCTGAAAAACAGATCAAAGATTCTGTGATTTAAAGAAACTTTAATCAGTGGTCCTTTTGGCCCACCTATAAGCCCTGACTATGTGACGTGTTTTCAATGCATGGATGCTTGAGTGATTGAAGCATGATAATTTAATACTGTGGCGAGTTTTTCCCCAATGTCATATTGTATTGTATGAACCAGTGGCATGCTTTTTTGTGATGGTTCCCATCTTTTCACTGTGGTGCTACCATGGAGTTGGCATATATAATTTCAGGGGTTGTTCAAGGTCCCCCCCAACAGACACAAACACATTGGGGATGTGAGGGGGGGATGGGGTTGACACCTGAAAAAAATATATATTTTTTTATTTTATTAGGTTTTTATATTCAATGTTTTTGGTACTCAATTTGCAATGAATTGTAAGTCAAAAAATCAATCAGAGAATATGTCAAGGAAATAATAATCTACAAGTAAAACAATCCTTTCCTTTAGTCCTTTTTTGGGTAGACAGCTCATTTTTAAGAGGAGTGCAGATGTGTTAGCTCTTTTCTGGTATCTATTTCATTCACTATATGAATAAGGACTTTATACTGTAGTTTCCCTTTTACTTAAAGCAAACACTCAGCATATTCAATTAGATAAACTCAGCATAATGATGTCTTTGGCTTTATGTGGTAGGCAGCAAGTGGAATCTTTTTACAAAACACTGCAATGTGACCCAATCTGACCCCTGCAATTCTAGACAACATATTGTTCAATTGAGACTGTAAGATGCTGATCATTTAGCACTGACAGTGATGGACAGACAAAATCTTACTTGAATAAGATGTGGTGGTAGCTTAAGGATCCATTTCTTGCAATGATACGGAAGTGATAAAGGGGCAGACTGGTAAGTCACATCAAGCACCACTTGAATCCAAATTCCATTTTACAGTCAGTCATTTGAGAAGTAGGACCACAAGCACCCCCCCCCCCCCAAAAAAAGGCCTCAGGGTTAAACATGTTCAGTGGTACTTTTTATGGCTTATTACTTAAAGAAAATTAGATAGTTCAAATGGCTAGAATGGAGTTAGAACATCATTTACCACAAAGTCCCTGGTCACTTCTACATGCTTTTGGTACCTCATCTACTACA
This sequence comes from Protopterus annectens, assembly GCF_019279795.1. Classification (NCBI taxonomy): domain Eukaryota; kingdom Metazoa; phylum Chordata; order Ceratodontiformes; family Protopteridae; genus Protopterus; species Protopterus annectens. Next base: position 481,847,547 of record NC_056747.1, on the reverse strand, counting down.
ACCCTCTCAGCAAGTTTATATTAACTCTACAGCATGATTCTTGAAGAACACAATCAATCACCATTCTTTAGAAGCTGCTCTGCTCATTGTAACATACTGCAAGACCTAATCTAACAGCAGTGTATCAATTACAGCACAATATTTTACACTCAGGTAATGTGCTGATCTAAGGCCACCCATGAAGACAATTCATTGTAACCCATTGGCCCTCTTTGGTTGGAAACTACTTCATTCCTTGAATATGATACTATGATGTAGTTTCTTTGGTCCATCTCTATTTAATAACCAGTCCATTCCTTGAAATAAAATACTGCAGAGTGGTTTCATTCCCCCCTTTCCTGGGTACACCACCTACTTTTTCAATAAGACATGACAATATAGCCTTGTTCATCCACAAGGGTAAATCTCTGGCCTTGTTAGCCTATTGAGTTTGTCTTTTCAGTGTATTCTATTAACAAAATAGTAGGTCTTCTTTTGTCCTTCTGTAAAGGACAGTAAGTCCATCATTCAAATCATCAGTCCCACTCTACCTTTTATTTGGTAGCTAGTCAGTCTAATCTGAATAACATAACACATTGTATCAGCATTATCACATTCATGGGTTCCAGCTTGTTAGTTCTTTAAGTACGACAATGCACTCTAGCCAATATGTCTTTGTAATAGCTAGTCCTTACACTGCTTCTTGTATTCAGTGATAAGAACACTATCTTATTGGCTTTTATCCAATCTATGTAGCCGTGTGAGGCCGGGTTAACAAAGGGACAAACAGAGCTGCTGCAGCTCCAACCCCACTTGCCTAAAGTAAGCCTTCTTCTAGAGGTTTGATCAGAAATCCTATGGTATTGTCACACTAGATAAATAGGCTGCATATGATTGTCAGCTCCAAGCCTGTGAGACCCATAATCTCCCACTATAGCTGTGCAATTTATTCATTAAGAACCATGCTGCTTAACAAGATTTACTGCCATTCTATGACAACCGTATGTAAAAATCCACACAAAATAATAAAACACATCCCCTTTACATACAGTTATACAGTCCTTTTGTGAGAATTAACATAACTGTCCACTAACAATATATTTTTCAGTCAATCCTCACTACTATGATTCTTATAAGATGCTGTGCTAAAGTCCCTTCTGTTGCATTTGACAGTTTGTAACGTAACAGGAGTCATGGTGCCTTTTAGCAGGAAAGGGAGTGCCATTTCATCTCTCTGTACTGTTTTCTCAAAAACTAAGATTTTGATCTACAGGGTTATATACAACTATAAGAAAACAAATCCAGTTATTAGTCAATTCACAGAAAATTTTACTTGATAACACCTCAAAATATGTTTATAGAATCTTAGACATTCTTTCCTACAGTCATATTAGTAGCTGAAAATATCTTGAGGTACCGAGACACTATTTTGTTGTCAAGGGTCTAAGCCTTTGATCCCAAGGTACTGAACATTTATCAAGCTGCCTTTCTGGCTTGCAATCAGATTTAGTGAATGAATTATGAATGTTTGTTTTGAAAATGCATCTAATCCCCAAGCATAACACTTTACTGGACGCAATACATAAGAGTGAATCATTATTATCGACTAGCTGCTTAATCATGGTAAATGAATCGGGAGTTATTGTTTTACATCTTTATTTCAGGACACTGTCTCTGCAACTTAATAAAACTACATTTATTAAGGAGCATCTCTCAAAAAAATTAACTGCATTCTAAATGCATCAGTGCTGCTCAGCAGGTGATACTGAAAGACCAGTCTGGTAATATTCACTTTACACATTCCAGGGGTACACACAATGCTGTCTGCTTCACAAGAAATTGTCACACAGATATTCGTTTCCTTTAACAGACTCATGGGGTATGGAAAGGTAGGGGACATTTATGTTGGAAATACAGAGCAGCATTAAATCCTTTCTGTGCTCTGGGCCATCCCCCTTGCAATCTGTACTGAAGGAAACTGTGTTAGAAGGATCCACTGAATGAAATACCAGAAAGTTATTTTTACATCCAAGCTTAATGATAGTGTGCCATATGGAACTGTGATGAGGCATGCTGCATGCGATGTGAAAGCATAGTCCTGGTGACCATATGCTAGACTAATGAAGAGACAAGGCTTCATATATATGACAAGGTAAGTGTGAAGTGCGCACTTTAAAGACAAACTAGGCACACTGGGACTGTCGAAGTGAAACGATACATATGGATAAGATATGGATCCATTGATACGTGAGAGATACAGGGTGCGGCATGTACAAGACATAGGAAGGGAAAAGTAGGAGTCAGGAATGACCATTAAGGAGGGAAACTCACAGTGTCTTCAGCCAAAATGAAAGACTGGGTAGTAATCAACAGTGCAAAGATATGGGGGTCCCTATCTCAGACACCAGCTTAAAATGCTTACAGAATATTCAAAATACTTTCATAAAAAGTCAGATAATGGATAGGTACAGATTATAACTTGGGCAGGCAGTGTCACTTTAATATACCCTCAGCACCTCATGGTATCCCCCAATGATTAAAGAATTGTGCTAAGAGAAGGAGAGTCATTACCTTAACATAGAAACACAATTTAGGCACAGGTCACAAAGAAATGCCAGAGCACTTGAAGTCTAAAAGATGCAATCAGCAAAAGAGTTACTACTTCACAATCACCCACAGTCAAAAATAATTCACCGTTTGAACAAAAGCGGATATCAGCACTCTGTCAATTAATAGAAAACTAGATTGTTAAGGAAGAAGGCTTTCTCCTCTAAATAAGAAAAGGCAAAAAAATGAAGACAAGGCAAAGCAGCATTGCCTTCTCAGTGTGGGATCAGGAAAAACCAGTCAGAACAGCAAAACACAGTCTAAGATCTTTTCTGGACATTCAGTCTCAGCAGGTGAATAGTGCTCAATGTTAAAGGATATATAAAAGATAGACAGGGAAATTAAGCCAAAAGAGAAACCAAAGAAAAAAGACGACTTTTAAAAAATGTACCTGCATTTTGATGTATTTGTGTTTTCATAATTGCGTGCACTCATTGACAGGTTAATATGTCACCAGTTATTATACACACAATAAGGTAGTTTGGCATGTAAGACTTCTGATTCAACCTGAAGATTACGTACCAATTGCAAAACAAGAGGTCGGGGGTTGAAATAAGTGGGACAGTCGCTAAACGACATTTACAACTATATATAGATATAAAGAAGCTTGGCATTTGAAAGATAAAACAGACTAATTCTAGACAGCCAGTGTTAATTTATTTCTTACCATAAACTTATTCACTCTTCTATCCATAGGTATGTCAACTGACAATGTAAGGAACCTTCATGACAAATGACTTAGAATTATCTGTGACTCATGGGACCACATGACAACGGGTCAGACAGCACCAAGTGAAGCAGCTTAGGAATGTACAGTATGTCTACCCAAGCAACACAGAGCTGCTTGGTAAGGATAGTATAAAACTTTTGCTGAGTTTCTATAGTGAACATAGTAACTACACACTGCTGCTAGGGTGATTACAGGAAAGTAACAAAAAAAACATATATACCGCACTATCAGCCAAAGACGGTAGGCAATTGCAAATGCAGGTATAAAACATGTTTAGATTTTACAATTCTGAAGTTAAAATCGATGTATTCAGGCCAGTGATAATGCTAGTAGTGTGTGGTTCAGGGTACCCATCTGCATGTTTTATTATTGAGAAACAGAAACAAGACTTTTCTCTTGGTATTCCACTGAAAATGTAATCTCCCAAGCATTCCTGAACAAAAAAATAAATAAGGCAGGCACATTGATATATTACACAATATGCACCTTAAATATTAAAATGATGTGTTTTACAAAAAGAACTCCACCAGAGTAGTGAAAAGTGAGCAGGGAAGAAAAGAAATATATATTTTTTTAACTAAAAGGGACTCTTGTTCTGGAAGGCAAACTCCATGACAATTTCCATTTTTTCTTCTCCAGGGATGAAAAAAAGCACCAGATATATACACACTGACCTTTGGTTACTCAGCTTGCTGCTGATACATAAATAGTGACATCTGGTTAAATACATGTGGCTTTTTCTTATGTATGTAGGGTGAAACGAGAAATTACCTTGGATTTACATCTTCTATAAACAGCTGAGCTTATATGGAACTGTGGCACTTAAATGATACAAGAGGACACTTGGAGAGCTCTAATAATGCAGTATTTGTGAAAAGAACCAGTCTTCCTAGAAATCATTAATTAGAGGTTCATTATCCTTATTTCTGATGACTGCAATACTTCTAAGGAATATAAGAATTACTGCAGATTATGCTTTCTTAGTGTACACCTTTATGCAACTAGACTGTGTACACACTTACATAAGGGCTTTCTTTGAAAAGCATGTCAGAATTAGGTCCAAATGCAAGTCTAATTTTACAGCTAAAGCAGATTCTATGTCCAGCAGTAGACTGGAATAGGAATTACACAAATCACTGAATTCTAGAGTAGGACTTCCACGGTGGTGCAACGGTAGCATTGTTTCCTCACAGCAAGAGGTTCTCCTGTTCGATTCTCTGCTTGGGTTGGGAGTGCCTTCTGTGTGGAGTCTGCATGTCCTCCCCACGGTTGAGTGGGCGTTGGAAAGACATACGTTGAATGGGCATGCCTCCATTGAAGGTTGGGCATCAGGCTGGCAACTCGACACCATAAAAACCAACTGCCAATCATAAGTGGACCGGTGTGGTGACCCCTAACCGGGAAAAGCCGAAAGACAAACAACAACAACTGAATTCTAGAGTAGGAAACATATCCACTTCTTGTGCTGGAGTAGGACAGTTACTCATCTCTGAGGATGGAGCAAAACACATATACACTTCTACAGTAGGGAAAAAGGGTCACACAACACATGTAATAATAAAAAAAAAACCAGTCAAAAGGGCAGTTCACACTTTTTGTGTTTAGGGAATGGAAATGGCACCTAAATGCCATGCGACAGGCTATACCTGTATTGCCAATGTAAGCAACTATGTGGTCAATGAACCACTGTATAAGCAGATATGCATTCTGTGGTGTCTGCATATCTAATGAATTCCTCTTTAATAAAAGTGTGCACAAAGTGTGACATTTGCACTTTCACCTCACATAACCTAACTACTTATGTGAAGTTTTCCTAACTATGGTACTGAAGAAGGATGCACACCTGTTCCTATGGTTAACATAGAAATGAGCAACTAGCTCTTTACTGCAGAATGAAACTACTACAACTGTGGCCAAACTAGGAAGCATACACACCATGGGGCTTCACCTCGAATACGTGTATACTATACCTACCTCTGGAGTTCTGATAGTAAGTGGACTAATTATACCCACCTCTGGGGTTCAAACAGGAATTGCATCTATATTATAACAACTTCTGGATCAGCAATTTTAAGTACAATGACACTGCATCCTCTTCTGGGGCACCAATAGCAACCACATCTACATTATACCCTCCTCTGTATCTCCAATAATAAGTACACCTACCTTATATCCACCTCTGCCACTGTAATAGCAATAGCATGGATGACTGGTACTGAAGCATGAAGCACACATACACCTGTAGAAAACACACCCACCTTCATGGTTAGAGAAAGAAACATACATTTCTTTAGATATAGAAGGACGCACACCCACAGCTGGGGTTATAAATGGAAACACGGCCATCTCTGAAACAAGAGTAAGGATTAAAGTATGAATTTTGTTTGTCTTTGTGACTGGTGTAGAAAACATACTCACTTATGTGACTAAATATGGAAGCAAACATACCTGTCAGGGTGAAACAGGAAGTATGTTTATCTCTACAGGAAGAATACTTGCCACTGGATATGTAACAGAAAACACACACATACTCAGCGTTGGCGATGGAGGAGAATACCTAGTGCCACCTCTAAGGCTAACTTAGGAAGCTTGCTTACATCTGCAATAGGAAGCATACTGATCCTGAAGCTAGTTGGCTATCAAACGTTCATAGGTGGGTACTAGGCTATCTGCCTGAAGGCATTTATAAGCCTAGCCAGAATGTGTTGGCTTTCATCACCCCCATAGATTAGTTCCCTGTGCCTCTGTCCAGCAGAGCCACTGAAGTGATCCCCGGGGTAAACTTTCTGTTTCCCATCCACTCGTTAAGGTTTCTCTTGAAGAGTGTTAGCGAGGAGCTCTGCCTAATGTAGATTACAATCTTGTTCCAAACCATGGGAAGTCTCTGGAACAGGAATCTATTCCTCCAGCACGTCCTATTTATTGTTGTGGTGAGGTTTAGATCCCTAGAGCATGTGGCTTGAGGGGATAAGGTTTTCTTTAGGTGGAGCATGTCCATCAATTCTGGGTTGGACATGGCCTTGTATGTTAGGCAGAGATCACCTCTGAGTAGGCGGTATGCAACCGAGTACAGCTGGAGTTTCTTCAGTCGAGCTGCATAGGGCATCTATTTGAAGCCAGTGATCCTCTTGGTGAGGTACTTCTGTGGTCTTTCCAGCTGTTGTAGGTGTCTTGTAAGGTACATCCCAAATGGGGGGTTGTACTCTATGATGGGTCTGATGAGTGATGAGTAGAGGGGCACAATGACCTTTTTTGATCTGAATGCGAACCCTTTTGTGATTAGGTGGGCCACATAGAAGGATTTTCTAACCACTTTTGCAATGTGATTATCAAAGGAGAGATTACTATCTACTTGGGTTCCCAGATCTCTTATTACATTTTCTGTATTTAGGGGACTACCACCTATGTGGTAGTTTGTGGGTACTTTGTTTTTTTCCAAAGGGGATGACTCTGCACTTTTTGGCATTTAGCTTGAGGCCATGATTTTGACACCAGGTATCCGTCTCAGTAAGACCCTTTTGGAGGATGTCTATGTCAGCCAGAGAGTCAATTATAGCCCCTAGTTTGCACTCGTCTGCGAACTTGGTCAGCCATAGTCCTCCTGTGCTTGCTGTACCTCTGAGAAGTATATGCCAAACTGGAGGGGTCCTAGAACTGAGCCCTGGGGAATGCCACTTGTAACTGGTTTAGAGTCGGACCTAGCTCCCGCCACTCTCAGCATGTGGGTTCTGTCCGTGAGCCAGCGGGCAACCCATCTTGTGACGTAGGGGTTTATGTTTAGGCTGGTGAGCTTGTCTATAATACCAGAATGGAGAATGGTACAGAAGGCCTTTGCGAGCTCTAGGTAGGCTATGTTTACCACCTTTCCCTCATCTATAGCCTTGGTAACTGTCTCAAAGAAGTCCGCCAGGTTTAGGAGGCATGATCTGCCCTTAACAAAGCCAAACTGGGTAGGGTCCAGTGTTTGGAGGTTCCCAATGTCTCTGTTAATGAGTTCCCTGATGATGCGCTCCATAGCCTTGCAGACCAAGCTAGTCAGGCTTATACGGCAATAGTTCCTGGGGTCTTTTGTGGCTCCACCTTTCTGGAGTGGAATAACCGTCGCTGTGCACCAGTCTATGGGTACATAGCCTGTGCAGAGGCTGGAACTGAACAGTGTGTTTAGGTGAGGGGTTAGTTTGTATTTGAGCTCGTGTAGGACGCAGCCTGGGACACCATCTGGTCCCATTGATGCTGTGTTTTTGGCTTTGGAGAGGGCTGTTTTAACCTGAGTGTCTGTGATTTCAGGGGGCTCTACATTCTTCTGGTATGGTTATAGGCCTTTTTGGGGGTGAGAGGGGGGTGAAGTTTGCACTGAACCTGTCTGCCAGGATGTTGGCGATATTGGTTGGTTCAGTGTATTTTGTACCATTCTGCACTAACTCTGAGCAGATCTGAGCATTGCCACTTAGAGTCCTGAGATAGCTAAAGAATGCCTTGTGGTTATCTTTGGAGTCCTTGGCAATTTTTCTTTTGAAGCTTGCCTTGGATGATTTTATGAGGGATCATAATTTCTTGCTGATACTGATCAGGGATGTCATCCCTTCTTGGGATTTTACTCTTTTCTGTACTAGTTTCCCCCTTCTATTGTATAGCTGGTTTATGGCAGGGGTCCACTAGACCTTTTCTTGGGGGAGTGAGTCGTGGTTTTGCTTGGGATAGCATGATCCATGTATTCTTGTAGGTGTCCATAGAATGCATTAGTAAAGGATTTTGTAGCTTTGACAGAGTTATCCTTTAGCATGGCGGCTTTGAAACTTTCCACCTTGGTCTTAAGTAACGTGAAGTTTGCTTTTGAAAAGTTTTTCACAGTGGTTTCCTTGTCCGGGGGTGGGGGCAGAATGTGGATATCCAAAGTGATTTGTTTATGATCAGATCTAACCAGTGACGGGTTGATCTCCGGTGTGGAACACCGGTCACCCATGTTGGTGATGACCAGGTCCAATATGTTATCACCTCTGGTGGGAGTGTTGACCAGTTGATCCAGGGCATTTGAGTTTATAAATTCTAGGAAATGTTGACTCTCTATGAGTCTCCTATTGTTAACAGCAGGGACGAGTAACTTAGCTTGTATATACCTGAATATCCTAACTAAACAGACGGAGTATCTTAGGTTTCAGTCTTGTGACTGCTCTTGTTTGGCATCTACTTCTTTGACGTACAGGCCAACACTAAGGGACTCTGGTTAACAAAGTTTGCAGATGACTGCAAACCTGGAGCCATTATTGAATCACCAAATGATGTGGATATTCTACAAAAGGGCTTTACAGAAACAGATGCTTGGTGCCAGAGCCATGGGCTCAAACTCAATGCAAAAAAATGTATAGTTATCCCCTTTGGGAAAAAAACATGTACCCATAAATTACCACGTAGGTGGCAGTACACTAAACACCGAAAGTGTGATAAGAGTCTTAGGGACACAGATGGACAGTGGTCTCACACTGAATTAACCACATCACCACAACAGTCAGGAAATCCTTTTATGTGGCACACCTCATCACTAAGGGCTTTTCATCCAGAAAAAATGAGGTCACTGTCCCACTGTACTCATCCCTCATTAGACCCATTATAGAATACAATGCCCATTTGGTATGTACCTCTCAAGACATCTGCAGCAACTGGAAAGGCCGCAGAAATACCTCACTAAAAGAATCACAGGCCTAAAGCAGATGCCCTATACTGACCATCTAAAAAACTCCAGCTATACTCTGTCACATATCGTCTACTCAGAGGTGATCTCTGCTTAACATACAAGGCCATGTCAATCCCAGAGTTGTTGGACATGCTACACTTAAAGAAATCCCAATCCCTCAGAGCCGCACGCTCCAGGGATCTAAACCTTGTCATCACAATGAACAGAACATGCTAGAGGGATAGGTTCCTGACCTAGAGACTTCCCAGACTCTGGAATAGACTGCCCATACATGTCAAGCAGACCACCTCTTTGGCCCCCTTCAAAAGGAACCTTGACGACTGGATGGGAGATAGGAAATTCACCCCTGGGATCATGTCAATCACCCTGCTAGACAGGGGTCTAGGGAAGTAAGTATTGTGGGAAGAAATAGACAGGGAATTGTTATGGCTAGGCTTGTATAGGACTTAGGGCCGATAGCCTAGTACCAACCTATGAACCTATGAGCCAAGTGGGGGGTGTATGCAATAAAGTGACACAAGTACACTTGCCTATCTTATACTATGGGATGGGCCATTGAAGTTGTAAGATATATGTTCTACAACTATAAAGGAAGAGGTCCATCTCCAAAGAAAGTTATTCACTTCTGGGACATGAAAAGATGTCATCTCTCTCCCCTATGACTCTGGCAGAAAGCATTCTCATCTATACAACAAAAGAAAATACACTGCCACTTCTGGTCTTGTATATTACAACTTGCCCACCTTTGGGGCTAGAGTTGAGATAGGATACTGAAAAACCAAGGGAAGATACAGAGGGGATTATGGGGGATATACCAATCCACCAAGTACCAGCCAAACAACAGAGTCAAAGCCACCACAATAAACAGTATCGATAACCAAATGGTTTATTAAGTCCTCAGCTGTACATACATTTGGTTTCATCTGAAGGAAGCTTGACTGAATGGGATGCACCGCCGTGTGCTAAATAAATAATTGGTCAATCAGTACTGTTTGTTGCCATGGTTTTATGAGGAGGTTATGTATATGATTTTCTGGATCTACTTTACATGGTCGACTTTCCACAAAGTTGACTTTCATGTGGCCAAGACCATATGATTGACTTTCCGAAAGCCGACCACGTAAAATAAACGCAAAAACACAACAAACACTTACCTTAAAACTGTTAGCAAGGAGGCAAGCCCACCTGCGCCCCCCCCCCGGCCCCCCGTTCATAGGTTCATAGGTTGGTACTAGGCTATCAGCCCTAGGGCCTATACAAGCCTAGCCATAACAATTCCCTGGCTATTTCTTCCCACATTATTTACTTTCCTGGACCCCTGTCTAGCAGGGTGACTGACGTGATCCCTGGGGTGAATTTCCTTTCTCCCATCCAATCGTCAAGGATTCCTCTTGAAGAGGTCCAAAGAGGCACTCTGCTTTACATGTATGGGCAATCTATTCCAGAGTCTGGGGAGTCTCTGGGTCAGGAACCTATCCCTCCAGCATGTTTTGTTTATTGTGATGACAAGGTTTAGATCCCTGGAGCGTGTAGCTCTGAGGGATTGGGATTTCTTTAAGTGTAGCATGTCCAACAGCTCTGGGTTTGACATGGCCTTGTATGTTAAGCAGAGATCGTCTCTGAGTAGACTATATGCGACAGAGTATAGCTGGAGTTTTTTAACACGGTCAGCGTAGGGAATCTGCTTTAGGCCTGTGATTTTTTTTAGTGAGGTATTTCTGAGGCCTTTCCAGTTGTTGCAGATGTCTTGAGAGGTACATACCAAATGGGGCGTTGTATTCTATAATGGGTATCTTAAATATACCAATTCTGAGATTTCCCATTCCGCACTGTACGGAGATAGCGGTTCCCCATGGTCGGCTTTTCAAAAGTCGATCATATGGTCTCGGCCATATGAATTTCGACTTTGTGAAAAGTCAATCATGTAAAGGGGACCCGATTTCCTATACTAAACAAAATACTCAATTAGCATAAGAGGAGTGACTAAATTAAACTTAAGGAAAAGGAAAACTGAATCCTACAATCTGATTGCTTGAAGTTAAGGAGCCATTTCCTTACCTGCTACATACAATACCTAGCAGCTTTACTTCTACCTATACCATCAGTGATAATCATACCCCTATGCCACCTTTGGAGAAACCACATATAACCATATTGGTGAGCAATGCATTCTACTCCACAAATAAAAGGACATTTCTCTATGTGAGCAAAAGAGGTGCATGGATTTACCAAGAAATCCCATCCTCTTTAACTGGAATTTTAAGTGAAGAAAGGGTAACTTTTTTAACTTATGGACTATGCTTTAAGAATGAATCTTGCTTGTTTTTGCACAGAAGTGGAACGACAGACACATGAAGTTCAGAACTGAAAGGAAACAGTTCTATATATGTATGATAAGTAGTGGTAATGTAACATTTTTTTTTTACCCATGACTGCAAGCAGTGACACACACAGTAATATTCCAATGCAGGACATGGACTCGTATAGAAACAGAATTCAAGATTTTCTACAGGACTACTGGAAGCATGGCCACTGGTGATCCAATACAAGCACTTAATGAAAGGTGAGTAAATGGTGAACTGTGTGGTCAAGTGTTGCTTATTTACAATCCTCGTCTGAGTCTGTCTCTTCCCTACTACTCCTTAAGCATACAGTAGAGTGCATAGTATAAGATGTGGATGCTATCTGTCCTGACATGCCATAAAAGTCAGTATGGCATGACTAGAAAAATAGGGAATCATCATTAAAAAGCACAGCTTGAGCTTGCAAAATTCACTGTGATAATCAGCATGCCAAAACCACACCACATAGTTATGTAGCATACAAGACAAATACTTTCAGATTGTGTAGGTAAACTCAGAATGATTTTCCAGGTGTACTCTAGTCCTGCACTGTGTAGTTGGATTTTAGAAAATGAAATAGGCAGGTTTTCATTTCAAACCATTATTTGTTGTTCAGCTTTCCCCCTGATGGGTATAGTATCTGATTTAAGCTACCATTTGTGGTAAACTCAATTCCCACAAACATTCATCCACTGTATTTCCTTTTTTCAGACAAATTTTGCCTTTTTTCAACAATGAATGGAGATGTGGGCAGCAGCACAGACTCTAAATGGTGCTCTACTGGGGAAAGAGTTGTACAGACCAAACGCTTTGGTGCGCAGTATCCTCAAGATTGGAGAGCATGGATCACAGACTGCATGCTGTGGCAGGGCTAGCCACTTGACGGTGTAAAATATGGCTCTAGGTGATTTGCTTATGTTGACTAATATCACCACAAATGGGCATGGGCAGTTACCGGTGATAAGTGGGTTGAGGACCCGGTCTACTCTGACCCACGCCAGGGACCTGTGCTAACAGTAGGAGGGGTATATGTGCCCCTATTGGCCAGTGTGTGCCTGCCATAAAACCCAGCAGCCCTGGGTCAATAAGCTACTGGTTGGCCACTGTCTAGTTGCCCATCCTGGGTTACCTGGGATAGCTCTGTTGAGCAAAAGCTGGACATAAAACCAACCAACCTGCCACACATGAACTGAGAATTGTTACACTTAATGTAGGTTCACTATCACGACGGAGCTTGGAAGTTGATGACATGAAAATACAGAGGAGGCTGGACATCCTATGTATCCACAACATGAGATGGAAAGGCAGTGCAGCAAAGCCACTTGACTTGGGATCCAGACTCTACTACTCAGGTGGAGGACAGGCTAGAAATGGCATAGGAATTGTGGTGAGAGAGAGGCTTCAGAAGGCAGTGAGGGATATCATCAGAATTAATGACAGACCTATGGCAATCGGACTCCAGTATAGTGATAGGGCAGTATTCATAATCTCAGCCTATGCCCCACAGCAGGGTTGTGATAGTAAGGAAAAGAGTGCATTCAGACAGCAGTTGCAGGACCTACTAGATAAAGCAGGACAACATGAAGTGGTGTTGATAATGGGTGACTTGAATGCACAAATCGGGACAAACAGAACAGGATAATAAGGACTGCCTTGATCTACATGGGTAGGGCAACAGGAATAATGAAGGAGAAGCCATTCTAGACTTCTTTCTGGCAAATGGCTTGATAGTAGCCAACACATGGTTCAGAAAGAGAGAGAGCCACAAGATCACATACAAAAGTAGCCAACATGCAACTCAGGTAGACTTCCTCCTAGTAAGGAAAAGGCACTGGGGTAGAAGCCATGACTGCAAAGTCATCCCCAGTGAAACAGTCAGCCCACAGCATAAACCATTAGTTGCCACAATCAGCTGCAAACAGTGGTCAGAGAAGGCTCTAAGGTCAACAGAGACCAGGTTGATGACCTGGACGCTGACTGGAGAGAAAGTACAGCAGTTCAAGGAATTACTCAGGGCTCTAGCACTCCAAAAAGAGAAGGAAATAGGTGGAGTTTATGAAGAGTGACAGCGCCTAAAAACAGCATGTGCTAGGACTACAGAAACAATATGTGGCCAAGCCAGGTATGGAAATAAGGTACATAAGGAAAGTCGGTGGTGGGGTAGAATGCAGTAGTCCCAAAAGTCATCAAAAAAAAAGGAGGAGTGCAGGAAGAAGTGGGAGATAGAAAAGACTGACCAGGCTAGGAAGGAGTGGTTGGCTAAGAAAAAAGTTGCAATAGCAAAGAATAGGGCATCGAAGGCACTCTACTAAACTTCTGGAAAGTGACTCAGTATGGAGCACAAAGAAACTATAAAGTCCAAACCAGAAATGAGCCAGCACATATACAGTAGGTCACAATCTTTTTAATGTGAAAAAAATTAATCAATTCACATGAATCAGCCTCGATCACAAGGGGACAACGCACAAAGAAAGTATATCAGGTTGCAAGGCAAAGAGAGAAAGACAAAGATAGTGAGACACCCTTCATAAGGGATGCCAGCAACAACCTGGTCACCAGTCCACAGGAAAACAAAGGCAGATGGAAGGAGTATTTCCAGAAGCTTCTAAATGAAGTAAACACCACAGAAGCTGTACAGCACCAGAAACAGCCTACGATGAGAGAGGAAGAGGAGCCCGCCTTAGGAGAAGTAAGAACAGCACTAAGGAAGATGAAGTCAGGGGAAGCAGCAGGCTCAGATGAGATCATAGCAGATATGATAAAGATGTTGGGTGAGATAGGGGAGAAATAGCTCCTGAGAGTACTAATAGCAGTATGGAGAGAAAGACATATCCCAGATGACTGGAGAATAAACATACTCGTGCCAGTCTACAAGAACATAGGTGACATCCACAATTGTGGGCAGTACAGAGGCATCAAACTCCTACCACATTGAATGTAAGATGGGAGATGAGCAGTTCGGATTCAGATCAGGATGCAGCACAACTGACCTGATGTTTGCATTGAGACAGATACTTGAGAAGACTCTAGAGATGGGGAGAGAGTCCAACTGGCCCTACCTAGACTTGGATAAAGTATATGACAAGGTCTCAATAAAGCTGATCTGGGCAGTACTGTGGTGGTTTGAAGTCCCAGAAACATTGGTAGAATTAGTGCAGGCTATGTACAAGGATCCAGTGACTCAAGTACAAACAGTGTTCAGCCTCATAGAGGACTTCCCAGTGGGAGTGGGTATACACCAGGGTTCAGCTCTGAGCCCACTGCTGCTCAGACTGGTGATGGACTACATTAGCAAACAGGTTGGAGGGGACAGATCAACAAAGCTGCTGTATGCAGATGATGTGGCAGTATAAGTAGACTCTGAGCTAGAACTTCAGCAAAGGACAGGAGAATGGAATGCAAATCTGAAGGCACATGGCATGAAACTAAACACAGATAAGATGGTGGTAATGACAGCAAATTGGGGGAAATCAGAATAAGTTGAGAACAGAGATAGAAGGGAAGATAGTGGAACAGGTAAACAGCTTCAAGTATCTGGGAAGGGGTGGCTGAGGAGAAGGGTATTCTGAATGAAGAGGTCAAAGCTAGAATCAGAGGGGTTGCAGCCAACTGGCATAGGGTATCAGGTATAGTCTATGGCAGAAGAATGCCAAAGAAGATGAAAAGTAAGGTGTACAAGACAGTGGTGTTACCAGTACTACTGTATGGTACAGAAACATGGGCAGTAAAGGCAGAACAGCTTGAAGAAGCTAGAGGTGATGGAAATGAGGTGCCTGAGAAAGGTGGTAGGATGCACAATGTGGGACAGATGAAATGAGGATGTAAGAGCAGAAGCCAAAGTAGCTCCAATTGCAGAAAAGATCAAAGAAAACAGATTACAGTGGCTTGGGCATATGTACAGAAAAGCAGAAGATAATCTGGTGAGGAAGATTTGGGTCAGACAGGAAGAAGGTAAGAGGAAGCGAGGACGTCAAGCAAAGGGGCAGATAGATTGTGTGAAAGAAGATCTGTGACCATCAGGCATGAGTGTTAAAGAAGGCAGGAGTGTGTCATTGAATCGAGAGAGTTGACAACAGTTAACATGATACCCCAACTCCATGTAGAAAAAAATGGGAAAAAAGAAGCTGAAGATGATGATGATGATAATGATATGACAACTGCAGAAAGCCAACTTGTATTCTCTTCTTATTGTATTAAAACAGTACTCCTTGTATCTCTTATTGTATGATGTCTTCCCTTTCTGTTTTCCTCATTAATATCTAGAAATGTCAGTAGCACAGTTTCATTACAGGATGGGGTTCTACTGACCCAAACATATCCACATTAGAAAAAAGAACTACATAAAGGATTATGACTGAGTATTCAGTCATAACCAACTTATGTATAGAGACACAGACAAGAAGAGTAAAACATAGCCTAAGAGGCGAATCTTGACATCCATGCTGAAAACACAAAGCTAGTAGGTTATGAGTAATGAGACCCAATCATAATTCCTTAGTACACTGATCCTTATTTGTCCAAATGTACTACTAAATATAAAAAAAAAAATTATTGCAACAATGAGAAGTGCTTTATAGGACTGAAAGCTGTAACACTCTTAGCACTGCCACACAGACGGTCAACAGCTTTAAAAGCTGTTAAGCACTTCATCCTGTCAGACTTTTCTGTGACAGGGTGAAAAGTATATCATAGCCTTTTGTAGTATCAAATCTTTCCCAACGTTGTTCTGGGCAGGCTGCCATTTTTAATGCATTGATAGATCTAATCATAACAGCCCTAAAAATACATAATGCGAACTGTTATGCACCTTTGTAACCTGTTATTACTATACATCATGGTACAGGAGGGTATAACTAACATATTTCTGCCACTTTAGCAGCATAATCAGCATGATCCATGGGCTACAGGTACACTGTGGTCACTTCTCTCCACTCTGATCTGTATGCCAGTTTCTTATTTATCCATTTGTGTTCCATAAATTATTGTCTGGAGATTTTCTAACCAAATTCTGTTTAATAAACCCAGACCTTGTGCATAGATACAACATTTACTTAACTTTCCTTATTTTGGTTTCCTCTCCACTTCCTCTTCAGGATAATCCATGAACATTTCTAGAAGAGATGTGCAGAGCTGCCTCAGTAAAATATTGGATTTCATTACGTCACAAAAGCAAGTGAAGTTACTCTCTGTCCTGATAGCAGGGTGGCTTGTAAACATTTAGTCTAGGGACTTGGTCAGTATTAATTCATGAAGGACAAAGGAGTGTAAAACCTACCTTTCCAAAGGGGTTTAGTAATTAACAGCCTATGCATCCTCCCTTGTATATGTGGCAATACCTCTACAAACACACAGATAGGAGAACTATTGTCCATACTGAAATGGGTAATCATTTATAAAAAAACAGCTTTCGTATTAAATTTTAATGGCTTATATTTAGTGCTTCTAAGGGTTCATCTACAGAAATCTTCAGTATGTGGTGTTGCCATTTGTTTGTTCCAAGACCCAGTCTGTAATTAGAACATGTGAAGTGTTCTTAAAAAAGGGAAAAAAATATGAGAGAGAGACAGCAACTCACAATCAAAATGAATACACATATTATTCTGCCTTAAGTACAGTGATAATCAATCATAAATCAGTAGTGTGTGGGAAGGAATGCAATACAGTCAAGAAGTGAGACAGAACTGTGGAGGGAAGGTATTTATCTCACACATTTTTTTATTCCTACCGTGATAAGAGAGCTTAATAGCTCAGTAGCAAGAAAACTACACTTCCTTTGTCAGTGCTGCATTAGGCAATTTTTTTTTATTTCATATTGTTTGCAAAATTAATTGAAGAATAAATTCTCCCAGACAGAAAAAATATTCAAATTCAAATGCACTTTTACGAATGGGACAAATTATAAAATAATTAATGAAGTCTAGCAACACAGAAAGCACACAATCTGATACAGCTACAGTCTTTACTTTCATGGCTTTATAAATTTGATTTTCAAACTTCAAGACTCGTCCATCTGCTCACCCTCTCTGATAACTAGATGGCTGGTTGTGGGCAATTAAAACAGCGCAGATGGCTAGACTTCTTGAGAGTTTTAACATGGTATTTTGTTGCTCCAACATTTTCATCAAAGTTCTTTACTATTTACTTCTTTTAAACATCGAGAAGAGCACATCTGAAAACATTCACAAGATAACAGAACAAATGTTACAATTTAGGAAATATTTTTTTCATTTTTTATAGAGGAATGGAAAATATCTGATGAGCATTCCAAACCCTAAGCCTAGGCTTAGGCAAACAATGCTCCAGATTTTGTGTGCTGTGCATTCAAACAACAAAGGTCTGCTGTTTACTGTAGCAGTATGAAAGAGAAAAAGGCTTTAGGTTTTTCCTTCTGCATGCCTGCCAATATACAATTCTACTGATGCCTTTGTTTTAAAGAACACATGAAATGAAGCTTATATAATTTACATTTACATACTTTTCTGGAGAAGTTTAAACAATGCAGTCAATTTACTGTGTCAGGATTCATACATTTTTGATGGCAACTTAATAAAATAATAAGCTACTCTTAAAGCAATATGCCAAAATGACCTTTAATGTTACTTACCAAGAGCAAATGAGAGAGCTATCATTTACTGATACTTGAAGCTGCTTGACATGGTCGACCAGATCTTGAACTATGCTGATTCTCCCAAGTTCTATTGATCACAGATCATTGTTTTTTGATTTTGAGAAGTAAGGAATCCATTTCCAATACTTTAACCAATTATGGCAGAAGGTGAAAAGTTTTAATATTGAAGAATTCTGTGAATTGGATTCAGCATTCCACAAACAGTCATGGGTTCAATCTATCTAGTTCAAGAGCACAGCAGAAGAGACTAATTATGTCCTCATTCTTCCAAAAACTCTTGATGCCTTTTTGGTCATCTACTCTTCTAGCATTAGGGTTGTAAGCCTCACAATATCCCCATTCTCATCAATCGATTATTGTCTAAGTTGTATGGTATTCCCTGCTGTAACTGATCTGTCCGACACGTTTCTACTTACTCTGCCTGAAGCTTGCTGTGAATGTCACCATTATACACATTCCTATGACACCCCTTAGCAAGCCATTGTAATTTTCTGTCACCCCATTCCTAAAGGAGTTCCACATATCATGCCTGATCAAGCTGCTTTCATGACAGAATCTACTTAAAGCCTTGTAACCCTCAGGACAGACTGTCAGGAATAGTTTTTGCCTATGATTTCTGTTTACTTTTGTCTACACACTGGTTGCTGTTTTTTGTTAACTACATATTTATTTTTTTATTGCTTTAAAATATTCCACAGTGGTCCTGTTCTTCTATTTTTGATCAGTTCTATAAGCATATAAACAGCAAGCAATATCATAGATGTTGGCTTGCCTGAGTTCGGGAGAAAGTACATATATATATTAATATATATATATATATATATATATATCTATATCTATATATATATATATATATATATATATATATATATATATATATGTTTGTGTGTGTGTGTGCACTATGTACACACACACACATGCATATATATATATATATATATATATATATATATATATATATATATATATATATTTTTTTTTTTTTTTTTTTCACTGGAATTACTTGTCCATTCATCCAAACATTCACCGAGCTTTCTGCCATATTACTTACATTAGCATCTAGTAAAATAGTGATTAATCTTGGAACACCTTCCCAGACTGCTTGAAGTACTTGTTCAATGAAGAAGTTTATCTGCCATACAGAATATCCTCCTTTATTCTTTGTAACACAAGGTTACTATCACTACAGGTGATATTTGCTCGTCACTGCTTGCCCAAAGGCACATCTTGGATGCAATCATTTACAAATGTCACCACTGCATGCATGTGCACCAGTTAGCATTGTCGCCTCACAGCAGGAGGTTCTCAGGTTTGATTCTCATCTGGAGTGCCTTCTGTGTGGAGTCTGCATGTCATCTCTACAGTCATATGAGTTTTAAAGTCACGCAGTAGCTGAGTGTGTGTGCCTTCCGTGAAGGTTGGGTACCAGGCTACAACTCAACACCATAAAAAGTTTGCTGCCTATCAATGTGTGAACAGGTGATCCACTGTTGAGTCCTTAATGGGAGAAGCCAAAAGAAAAGACTAGTGCATGCATACAGATGTCTAGCCCCTGGAAAGACAGACAAACAGTATGAGCAGATAAAATACAGTGTGTATATATAGTGGACAGGAGGAATGGAAGGATGGCTATCAAGCTACTTACACAGACTTACAAGAATAGAATGGTAGATGGCTTTGACTTCACTTTAGATATTCTTGTTTTATTTTTTGTTATGAAAGCATGCAGCACACAGCACATACAGAGTGGGAATATACCGGCAGCATACATTGGTTGCATTCCTGCACAAACTGTACATGGTGGCAGGACTGGGGGCAAACATATCTAAAACTAATACTCTCTTCTGCCACAGAATGCCATGACTTCCATTCTGCTTGAGTAACAGATCAAGCCTTGCTGAAGAGTTAGTTTTGAGGAGCAAAAGCACTGACAATGGTCAGCTTTGAGGGAAGTCAAAAAATCACCAAATGTGATATTTGTACTCTACAGTCTACACATGTCAGAGCTGCAGGGATTAGGACATGCAAGCATACATTAGCCAAGGGTGTACAGCTCTCTCTCTGTTAGTATCTGCTCAGTGGTCTGTTATCAAGAATGGTACCAGACTCTGCAAAGCTGTAAGAAAGGGCATGCAAAGCACCTTATTATGCAGATGTGGCTTGCTGTATGACCAGCTTGGCAGGTGTTTTGTACATGACTATCTGAGATGTCCTGCTGTTCTGGCTAGGTGTGCACACAGGGAGGGACATGTACTTTGGGCTCTTCCTGCAGGAAGCCACCTAATTAGCATTCTGCAATTTTACACATGTCCTTTTTTCGGTCTCTTCACTTGAAGAACAGAGGGACTGAGGTGGTAGTTATTGTTACCAGCAGAGTGTACTGGCTGAGGCAACTATGTTTCTGTTCTGTTGACTGCATTTTTTACCACTGAAAGGTGGCTTACTAATTCATACGCATATGTTTAGGAATAAGTGTATATATGCTAACTAATGTAAATCCTCTATTTTACCATTCCTTAAATGTGTGTGTTTGGATGTATGTGTATATCTGTCTACGCATAGAGATCTGTGGGCATGTGTGCTTGTATATATATAAAAGTATGTATGTATGTATAAATAGATGGATACATTTCACATCTTGGGCTGCAAATATATCAGTCCTCTGCCTTACTAATCATGAAACATGTATGTAGATTTAAGTATTCAGCTACATATTGCAGGGTGGGAATGAGTACTGGTCAGGTGTAATCATTTGTGTGACAAGACAGCTTAAAGGGAAGAAAAAGTAGATGAGAAGGGGTCCGATAAAGTACAGTTGTGTACACTTACCATAAATGTAGATGCTTGAGTGTATTCACTGTTACAGTCATTACATTTGGGTTATCTGCTTGCAGGTAGCCCTCAGTCAGCCTGATTAAGAAAGTCTTGGGTCCTGCATCGGTTGCTGTCCCTTCTTCCATGACATCAGGTCATCAGGGGTATAAAACATGCAGCCGACACCATTACATCAGTTTTTCTTGCCCCAGATGTCAGGTGCCCCCTAATGGGAAGCAATTAAATATAAAAGTACAAAGACATACCTCCAACAAAAAAGTAAATGCACCAAAAAGGCTTTTAAGCATAGTAAAGGAAAGTAGAGGTATAGTCAAAAGAAGTTAGGGGGCTGGAGGGAGGGTAACCAGGACTGCAACAGTGAATACACTAGAACATCTACATTTGTGGTAAGTGTACACAACTGTACTATGTTCTTCGTGTTTCACTGTTGCAGTCATTACATTTGGGTAGATTCCCAAAGCTATGGTTGGGAGGAGGAATTTAGATAGCTTTAGAGCCAGCTATAAGGACCTGCAGGACTGCAGTGGCAAAGCCAGCTCTGGATTTAGAGAAAATTGGCAAATGGTAATGCTTGGTGAAAGTATGTACAGAACTCCAGGTAGCAGCTTCTAGGAAATCCCTGGTAGGGATGCCTCTGAGAAAGGCTGTAGAAGTAGATGCAGCCCTGGTGGAGTGAGGTCTGATCCCCTGGGGGATAGGTTTTCCATGGTGCTTATAGCAGAAATGAATGTTATGGCTTATCCATTTAGAAATGGTTTGCTTTGAAATAGCCTTCCCCTCTACCCTGCAGCAAATGCCACCAGCAGTTGTTCAGATTTCCTTTGAGGTTTAGTCCTGTCCAAGTAAAATCCAAGTTGCCTGTGCACATCTAAGGAATGCAGTATCCGTTCACCTTTATTCTGTGGATGAGAAAGAAGGTTGGCAAATGAATGGACTAATTAAGAGCCACACAGGATACCACCTTGGGCATGAAGGATGGATTGTTTCTGAGGGACACCCTATCCGCATGAAAGATGATGAAAGGCTCCACTCATAAGGACTTGTAATTCAGATACCCTTCTAGCTGAAGTGATTGCTAAAAGGAAAGCTGTTTTCCAAGAAAGAAATTTTAAGTCTGCCGTAGCAGTTGGCTCAAAAGGATGTAGATTGAGTTTCTCCAAGACAAAGTTAAGGTCCCAGGCTGGGGTTGGAGCTCTCCTGGGTGGTCTCAAATTTTTTGCCCCTCTGAGGAACTGCTTGAGCAGTGGATGAGAGAAGAGGGGAGGTTCTGTGTTATAATGAGCTGAAATGTCTAAGGCATGGAATTTAATGGAGGAAAAAGACAAGCCCTTGTGAAGCATCTCAGTTAAGTATTGTCAAATCTGAGGTAAATTGGGCACTCCTGTGCTCATCCCTTGAGATTAGTTCCAGGCACAGAATCATTTTCATTTTGCAGCATAAGATTTTCTAGTACTAGGCCTCCTTGCCTCTAAATGATATCCATTACAGGTTTGCTGATGGATAGTAAAGGAGAGATTAAGTAATTAGCCTGGCTGCAAGGTTCAGTGTTAGAAGCTGATGGCGCAGAATATGGTTCTCCTGATGAGACAGCAGGTAAAGAGTCTGAGGCAGGTGCCATGGAGATAACCTTAACACACTGCGCAGGAGGGGGTACCAGTGTTGGCACGGCCAGTCTGGAGCAATCAAAATCATCCTTGGTTTGTCCTGTTTGATTTTTAGTAGTACTTTGGAGAGCAGAGGCAGAGGGGAGAAGGCATAGACTGATAGGTTTTTCCAGCTGAAGGACAGAGCATCCACTTTCCAGGCTTGTTTGTGGGGAGTCCTTGTGCAAAATTTGTCCAATTGGTAGTTCTGGAGGGAGGCAAACAGGTCTATATCTGGGCTCCCCTATTTGCTTGTCAACATGTTGAAAATCATTGGTTCCAGTTTCCACTCATGTGGGTCCATGAGGTTTCTGCTTAGTCCATCTGCCAGTGTATTTAATTTTCCTGACAGGAATTGAGCTTGTAGGTGCACTTGGTAGCTCAAAGGCTGTGTTCCACAATGCCATGGCTAGTCTGCAGAGAGGGTAAGAATGTGTACCCCCCTGCTTGTTTATGTACCACATAACAGTGGTGTTGTCCGTCTTTACCATTAGTTGTCCTGGAAGAATGTGGTCCTTGAAGGCTGTCAGAGCATTCTGCACAGCTAACATTCTTTTTTGATTGATATGCAGGTGCATTTGACTTGGGTTCCATTTGTCCTGAATGCACTTCCCTGCCAGGTGAGCCCCCCATGCATAGTCTGATGCATCTGTTGTTAGGGTTTGGGCGGCAGGGGATGGTGTGAAAGGTAGTCCCTTGTTTTGGTGGCAGGCCTCTGCCCAACAAAGGAACTCTATGCGTAGGCAAGGTATGATAGGACTCATTGTTTCTAGGTCTTGAGAATGTTGACACCATAGGCTTTTTAGATACCACTGTAGTTTCCTCATATGCAGTCTTGCATATGGAATTAGAAGACTGCAGGAGGCCATGAACCCCAAGGCTTGCAGTATTTGTCTTGCAGATAGCAGGGTTTTTGTGGCCACTTGTTTGAAGTAGGTTGTCAAATGAATTTGTTTCTCTGGCATGAGGTAAGCCATCTGGGAAGTTGTATTCAAACTTGCTCCCAGGAATATAATTTGTTGACAGGGTACCAGGTGTGATTTCTTTTCGTTTATGGTGTACCCCAGACAAGGTAGAACCCTTTGTACAAAGGCCAGATGATTCAAAAGTATGTCCTGGCTTTCTGTGTGAATTAGACAATTGTCCAGGTATGGGTGTATTTGAATATTTATTTGCCTGCAAAATGCAATAACTTCAGCTAGGCACTTTGTGAATATCCTGGGTGCAGTAGATAAGCCAAAGGTCAGTGCAGAGAACTGATAGTGTGTGTAGCCTGCTTTGAAGTGTAGGTATCTTCTGCAAGATTCCCTGATTGGGATGTGCAGGTATGCTTCTTTTAAATCTAGTGTTGCCAACCAGGCATCTTTGCCTAGCATAGGAAGTAATTGGTGAAGAGTCAGCCTCTTGAATTTTGGAATCTCCAAAAAGGTGTTTAGAGTAGACGGGTCCAGGATAGGACACCATAAATTGTCTTTTCTGGGTACCAGGAAATGTCTAGAGTAGAACCCTTGTCCCTTTTCCGCTTCAGGTACCAGTTGAAAAGCCCCCATACTTAAGAGAGAAAGTACTTATTTTTGGGCCTCTGCCCACTGATTTGGGGGTAGGTGCGGCCACCCGCTTGGTGTTGGCAACATGTGGAAGTGAAATATGTATCCCTGGGACACTATATTTAAAACCCATTTGTCCTGGGTAATGAGTTCCCAATTCTTTGCATGAAGAGCAATCTTTCCCCCCAAAGGGGCAGTCAGTTGATAAGAGCCTGTAAATTTTAAAAGGAAGTCATTGAGACAGTTTACCATAGGGGGGAGTCTTATTCCCAAATTTGGAAGTGGAGGCCTCCGCTGCTTAGTTTTGTGTGTCCCCTGTGACTGAAGCCTGTGTTTTTTGCTGTGTCTGGGTGTGACTTGAGAAAACCTGGAAGGGGCTGGAAAGGACCAATTCTTAGAGGGCCAGTGCCTACTAAATCTAGGAGGCTGAACTTGTAAAAAATCTTTAACAGTTTGCATAGATTTAGCTTCATCTTCCATCTTTTTAAGAACTTCCTCAGCCTTGTTGCCAAACAGGCGGTCCTGATTTAAAGGAGCATCCATCAATTTAGCTTTAACATGATCAGGCAAAGATTGCTCCTTAAGCCAAGCATGCCTTTTTAGCACAGACCCAGTAACAGCAGCCCTGCAAGAGGCCTCTAATGAATCAAAACCACATTGCAAAGGATCTTTTCCAACTTGTTCAGCAGAATGCATTAAATCCTGTAGTTCTTTATTTTCCACACAGTCAGGAATCAACATCATTTTCTGTTTAAGCAGTCCAATAACATGTTGCTGATACTTTAACATATGAAACTGGCAGTTTAAAGCCCTAATGGCTAAGGTTGCAGAAGTGTCTATCCAGCGCCTTGGAGTCTCTATCAGAAGGGGTTTGATTTTTAGCAGTAGAAGCCTTAATGCCCTTGGGTCCCTGTGAAATAGTCTCTGGATCTGCAATAGGATTTTTAAAGAGGAACTTGTGGGACTCAGGGACCCTGTAGTATCTGTCAGATTTTCTGGGAGCAGGAGGCAGGGAATCAGGGACCAAACTAGATTCCAAAAGGCATCATCAACAATGTCTAGTACAGGAGGAATAGCTAAAGGCCTATGCTGAGGTAGGAGAAGGAAATCCCTAAGCCTCTTTTTTGAATCAGAAAAACCCTGGCTTTCCCAGTGGAAATGCTCCCTTAGAGTATGTAAGGTTTCCCCAAAAGAAAAATCCTCAGGAGGGGAAGCAAAGGGAATGGAGTCCTCTGTATCAGAATCTTCATAAGTAGATAAGGGCAAATCCAGATCATCAGAAGAATCAGAAACAACAGAATCCTGATCAGACGATTCATAATCAGCTTCAGTCCTAGGCCTCTTAGAAGGGGGGTGATTGGCTACCCCTGATTAGAGTTATTAGATCTTCAGCCATTCTTATCATTTGTTTTTAGGCACAGAGGCCTGAGCATGTGGCCTGGGCATTGTTTTTTTAGGCATGGATCGAGATTTAGGCCTAAGTAAAGAAGGAGACGTCGGTTTAAAATGCAAGTCCATAGGCCTGAATACACCCTCAGAAGCCGGTGCCTGCACAGCGGCTCCGGACTCGTCTAAGGTAGAGACATCCGCAGATTCCACAGTTGAAGCATTGTGTGGCATGCCGGACTTCGAATGGGTCTCAGTAGAGGCCTGTGAATCAGAAGTAGCAGGTATCAGGGGCTGCAAATCACCTCACTGAGTACCGGCGAACTGGCGACTGGCTTAGGAGAAGCGTCGTCGGCAGTTTTGGATCTCAGCAGCCTGTCTCTGCCTTTATCTTTGCATTTTTTTCAGAATACCGGTAGTCGGATGGCTAAGCGACAACATTTCTGGATAATTAAACCAAGAACCGAAATATTTAGAGGCGAAAATATACCGACGATGGATAGTGTGCTAATTAAATAAAGCACAAAAATGACAGCAAGGTACATCGTGGTCAGGGCCTAGGCAAGGAATACAGTACGAATGAAAATCTTTATGAGGTATTTGCTTTCCACAAGTAATGCAATTATTAACTTTTATTGACATTGGTAAGGAGCAAGGAAAAGTTTCCCCAATGGGGTACTTAGCTTTAGTTGAAGATTTTGGTTCTGAAACTCGAAAACGAAAATTTCAGGAGTCGACCGACCAGCACTTGCGAACTGCTTCTGCTTCGGGCACCGCATGGCAAGAAAGACTGCTGTAATGGTGTTGGCTGCATGTTTTATACCCCTCACAACCTGACGTCATGGAAGTAGGGACAGCAACCAATACAGGACCCATGACTTTGTTAATCGGTCCGACTGAGGGCTACCTGCAAGCAGATAACCCAAATGTAATGACTGCAACAGTAAAACATGAAGAACATCCAGTGAAGAATGGACAAGGCCGTGGTAAAAGGGAGTAAGTGTACAAAAAGAGTATGGCAATTCTGAGGTAAGGAAAATATATGTGGGAGTTAACAAAGAAAGTCAAAATGCCTTAAGTGGTGGTTGGATGAAGAAATAGAATCAAACAGCAATGAGTCTGACTTGAAGTATAGCTAAGAGGCTGTCAGGTGGCAGCAGTAATAAAATAAGAATCGTGGTTCACCTGATGGAAAGTGGCTGAAATTTATTAAAAGGAGAACACTACAGTGAGTTTTGAATTAAGACAGAACTTAAAGCTAGTTTAACATGCTGACTGACACAGCAGCATAAGCTGGAGAAGCATACAAACTTTGGCTTTCATGGGCTTCTGATGTGGAGACAAATGTTACGGCAGTCTATTTACCAGATTAACAAAAAGCTGAAGAATCAGGATGTCACAGTGGCATGCCTTTCTTTCTGAATTGATGGTTATATTGTTAAAGAAAATCAACAAATATGCATTAATGTAGCATATATGCAGATTCAGATCCAGCACAAGGTGACCTAAGCATCTGCCTAGGGCCCATGCTGGCTGGGGGGGGGGGGGGCAGCTAGCTTTAAAAAATGCTTGTTCTCTTGCCATTCACTTAAAAAAGCTTGCTTGTTTGTTTAAAAATGAAATGCCTTCTGCCCAAGGACAGAAATAATATGCACATTACATCCATACATAAAACTCAGCATCAGCATGCATGCTGTTTTGCTAGAGAATGTGCTGCATCATGGGAGATATAAGTCTGCTGATCTTTAGATATGTCATGATGAAACAGCATCAGAGATTCCAGTGCTGGGTGATTTTAATAAAGTGTGAGCATGCCAGCTTTAAATTTGGTGAGATTGACTGTAGTTTTGCAAGTGAGTGAGTCCACACAGAAGGGCAGCACAGCAGCAGTTAGCAGTGCGTGTGTGTGTGTAAAATTCCCAAGTTAGGGGTGTACATACTAGTTAAGTGACTTGCTCAGAGCCAAAACCCTGAAAATTAACTATGGGAAAAAGAACCTTAATCCGAAACACCAACTGCCAGGCTACCTTTAACTTTTTTCTATTGAAATCACTGAGAATTATAGTCTATCAATGTCCATACATAGTTTGGGCTACAGTAGTTAGTCTAGCACTTAGATGTTACCTGAAGTACATGGTTTGATTTCCTCAGCCTTAATTTGTGTGATGTGTAAGTCTGCCATGTTACTTTATCAAAAAGGATTCTTGGGCTGCTCCTGTAAATGGACATTTGTGCCCAGTGGGCTGTCATGGGCTGTTAGCAAATGTGTACACATTTGTCATTTTAATTCTTACATCCTTCACATTGACGCTAATTAGTACTTCACTATATGCTATTTGAAGATGAATCCCAATGCATCTTTTTTCATCTAGTTTAATAAGTTAACAGATACAATTTTGTTAAAAGAGTTTCAAGGAAAGAGAAGGTTACTGTTTCTCATGCTAGGCATGTTTTCAATATGAGACTGCCTTGATTTGTTTAGAAAACAGCTTTTGATGTTTTTTTCTGTAAAATTTTAAATAAAAGCTTTAGAGATTCACACCTCTGTGATAATTGTAATACTAAAGAAAAAGATGTCATGTACACTGGCAGGTTTGAACAGTGTTTTTGGTAATTGGGGAAGGGCAGCCAAATAACTGGATATTGATATGGCTGACAGGGGCCCATTTCATTACCTTGCATAGTGCCTCATTTGTAGACGATCCAGCTCTGTTGACTCTGGAGGTGTCTTCTGCTGCAACAATATAACTAGCCATTCAAGAAAGTTAGACATGGCAATTTTTAAACACACTTTATTTAATCTGGCTTGGCAGGATTAGTGTGTGTGTGTGTGTGTGTGTGTGTGTGTGTGTGTGTGTGCGTGTGCGTGTATTAAGCTGGAATACTTTTGCTACTGTGTGTCTGTACAAATGAAATTTGAAATATGACTGATTATTGAATGATTTGATTATTATTATTTTTATTAATCTTTTGCTACAGCTATCTGGGAATGATGTAGTCAACAATGTAGTTAGAGTTGCTGGTATTGAGGGATGTCTTGGGATACAAATGGATACAAATGGCTGACCCTGCCGAGCTGATAAAGTTAAAAGCCATTAGTCTGTCTTTACAGGACTACTGTGAATTTATGTACAGTAATCTCACAGTTAACTCAAGCTACCGGCGGGACAGTACAATTTTCATTTGTTGTACTTTCTGACCCCCCCCCCCGCCCAGAAACATACCTTGGATTTTTGGAGTTTTAGCATTTTAAAAAGTAAGATAGGAATAAATTCCCTCTCTCCCCTACCTGAGAACAAGTCAAACCAAACAGATAGTATAGGGTACAGTATTAGTCATGCATATTTTTAATAGTAACAATCAAGCAACCAGAAACTAAAGTTATCCAGCATCTACCAATCGCCATGGATGCCAGTTAACTAAGAGTTTACTGTAAAGCAAATTGGAATACTCTACTGTCGTAATGTTATCACAAGACATATGATCTTTACATATACAATAAAGTGGCCATAATTGCTAAGTGTGGATACTGGTGGATTATAATGACAGCAGTTTGAGAAGCTTTTTATGACTGAAGTGTTTTGAAGCATGTAGTTTTGAAATTATTGATTAGTATATCTTAGGCTCATAGGTTCATAGATTAGTACTTAGCTAACTGCCCTTGTGAGCCATTTTAAGCCTAGCCAATTATCCCTTGTGAGTCTCAAACCCTGCACCTTATGTTTGTAAGGCAAACACCTTAACCATTAGGCTACCCTCCCACCGTTGGTTAATATATCTTGGTTAAGATATTTTGCTTCACTCTGTACTGGAAAAAACATGTTCAAAACTACAGAATTAAGTAAACACACTAACAAATGTTGCTGTATTAAACAAAATATATAGTTTAAAACAATCATGTCAATCTACTAACACAGAAATCGTGACGAGTGGATAGGCAACAGAAAGTTCACCCAGGAAATAACATCAGGTGGCACAGTGCTTGGGAAATTTTTTTGAGCTATGATTGTAAAGGCTCTAGGGTCATTAGCCTAGTGCACATTTATGCATAGTCCTAAAATGTGTACAGGTGGGCCTACGGTTTGAAAACAGCCAACAACCCAAGGGACACTTAATCCACCACTGCCCAGATACAATTTTAATGAATCTAGGAAGTTTAATGTTGCTCATGTTGGGTCTGATTTCAATGTGAGACTGTTTTGGTTAGCAAATGGCAGTCAGTCAGTGTCTGTACTATGAAATTTGAAATAAAAGTTTTAAATTAAATCCAAATCTCTGAAATCATTATAAAAGTAAAGAAAATAATGCTTATGGTATGGAGAGAGAAAGAGTAGCATGCAATGTGACACTAGAATGTCTATGGAGGGACCCTGGTCCATTACCTTGCCTTGGGCTCCATTTGACCATGATCCGGCTCTGCACATATGCACTCAAAGGTCTTCTGTCCATCAGAATATCAGGAAGTGAACAATCTCAACTATTCACTGTACTATATCAGTTCTCCCATCACTATGGAAACTACAAGTCAAGACAACATAAGAAGATGATTTCTCCATTCCTGTGCTACTATCAACATCAGTGCTTGTAGCCCAGTGATTTATTTCTCTTTGTTTTACAGTCTTTGATTTTGGTTTAGGATGCACAGTTTGCAATACTAATCCAGAATACTAAGTGAGGAGAGATTAAGTAAAGGCTAATCTTTCTTTATTCCATACAGTTTTACTGATTGCACTCCTGCCAGTATAAACACATCATTTCAATCCGGCTGAAGACAGAAGATGGATGCATGCCTTTAGACAGAATTGTTTTGGTTTAATCTGGCTCTGTGTACCTCACAAAAGTATTAGCAGTAAAAGTGAATTTGTAATGGCTTAGCGACAAAGTAGATGTCCAAAGAATTATTAATTGCAGTGAGTTCATAATGCTACAGACAGAGAAATGTTTTTATTTGATCTTTATGTAAATAACTGGTTGATGTATTGTTTGTAGGGAATTAGATGTCACACTGAATAAAAAATAAGTGAAACAGGTTTTGAAAAATGGAACACAGATGCAACTGTCTCGAGACATCTTAACATATATGGGTAAAATGAAGTGGATAAAAGATTTGCCATACATTCCAACTTGATCTCTCCCTTAGTATGTACATACTACTGTTAGATGCCCAATGGATAATCTCATTCACGATGAAGTGAGGCAGCAGTTGTTTCACACGTGCAGCTATTTTCAGTGGCACGATATCCGTATGGACAAACCAGCACAGACATGTCATGGTCTTCAGAAAGCTATGCAAAAGCCCATTGAAACATGTGCCCCACTAATACCTCACCTTTTAAAAGGATGCTATAACAATGTATTCACTTTTTTACAAGTTACAAAGCAAACAATGAAATCAGTGTCATGTGTTGTTTATTGATTTATTTTATTATGGTACGACTCCAGATCATATGGGCTCATCCTTGAATTCATTCTTAAAGTTATACCAGAGAACTGGAAATTATATTCATTGAAGCATTTTGCTGCTGTGACTTCTATACTCAAGCCTTGTATTGTCACGGTCCTTACCAGTAGTCATGCAATATTAACAGATTCTCTGGTAAATCGTCAGTTATAATGCCATAGCTTGAATGAATGGAAAAAGTTGAAAGACTATGATTTGCTTCAACAATTTTAAATTACATGATATACTCGGGCTAGCATAATTTTCCACAAAACTTTTCAAGATCATTTCCTTTGAAAGCAATCTAATAAAAACATTGTTCTGCTGCTCAGTAGGTCCATCACAACAATAATTTCTCAGTTTTTGCAAGGGAAAAAGCAAACAAAAACAAACTTTTGCCAAAGATAGCAACTACATTGATAGAAGCTGATGCAGAAATACTGATAAATACAATTGTGAAGAAGCTCAACATAAAAGAACACATTTAATATGCTTTTCCCCATTTCATTTCTCTTTGCCAGGCCATCCAGAACTGCAAAGACACTTTATTTCAATACGACCTATATATCATTGCTGACCACCATGGACAGTTTGCAAAAATATAAGTAGTATAAGCACACAATTAATTCTCTGAGACTTATCTACTGCTGAAGAAAGAATACAGGCTCATTTTAAACCACCTGGGTGTTATGTAGTATAAACAATATATTCTAAAGTACCTATTAAATGTAATAATTAACTCTAAAACAGTTGTACCTGAAATGCATACCAGCATAAAAGCAGCTAAACAAAAAATTGATTCACTATTGGTGAGCTAATGTTGTTAAATTCTGAGACTAAACATGTTGTCTTGTTTTTATTTTAAGGTACTACCCATTGTCTATTGCAGGTACTCATTGATAACCAGTAGACCATGCTGATTCATTAAGTGAGCTAAATTTTAAGAGGACCTGCAATCACCTGCATCCACCAATATGAGGGCTCAGTCCCCATACCACAGATTTACGTTGGTATTAGTGGCGGTGATACATCTAATAAAACAGAAAGGGCTGAACAGAAATGGATCTTGCTCTTGAATGCAGAGAAACTGCCTGGTTTAAATAGCATCTCTAGCCTTAGACCATTCTTGAAAGCACACCCGCTTAAACATTATTATTTATTTGTACTATTTCCCTTGTATTTATAACAATTGCTGCATTACTTGTGTGGGTGTACCTTTTAGTTAATTTATCAGATTTGCATATGATAGCTGATTGGCCTTGCTTTCCTTTAAAACTCATGTCTTTCTACTTGTTTATCAGTCTGAATAAGTAATAGTGTTATCACAAAAGGGCTTACTTTTATCATTTTCTTTTATGTTGAATAAATAGAGTTTTTGCCTAGCCGTGTTGGTTCGATACTTGTTTTTTACTTCAAGTTTACCCATACCACTGATGTTTAAATATACATCATCTGAGGGTGCAATGACTCATAGGAAAGGATAAAAACATGTTTCCATTTCCTCTGAGTTAGAACAACCTTGTTAGTATACATTGAGCATGGTTATGTGAGAGCACCTACTTCACCCCCCCCCCAAAAAAAAAGCTTTCTGTTTATATTCTATTACTATTACCTACTACTACTAGTTATAGGCTGGTTGGACAGTGTGGATGAGATGTTGAGCTTCAGCAAGCTTTGCACCAATCATATCAAGTAAACCATAATCAACACCATATTAGGTAAATCAGTTTCATTGGCTGAATAAATTTGGCTTCAGACAGACACATAAAACCTAAAATGAAAATAAAAAGTTTCTACCAAGATCAACATTGTTATTAAAATACTAGTACTAATCATCCTAACAGCCTGGAGCCAGTAGCCAGGCAGCGAAATTTAAATGAACAAAAAATTAACTCAAAAATACTGAGATAATAATACAGACCATAAACACAGAATAACAGATGTTCTGCATCATAACAAAAAAAACTGATGAAGCACAAAAAGAGAAGGGACTTTTCAATTTGTGACGTGTTCTGTTTGACATGTATGGGAAGTCTATTCCATAGCATGGGCAGTCTCTGGGTCATGAACCTGTCCCTCCAGCATGTTCTGTTGATTGTGGTAATGAGGTTGAAGTCTCATAAGCGTGTGGTGTGGAGGGATTGGGATTTCTTTAGATGTAGCATTTCTAACAGAGTTGGGTCAGACATGGCTTTGTAAGTCAATCTCCTACAAGTAGGCAATATGAGACAGACAACAGTTGTAAGTTATCTCCTATAAGTAGGCGATATGAGACAGACAATTGTTGGAGCTTTTTAAGTCTGTCCATCTAGGACAAGTGTTTAAGGCCTAGGATCCTCTTTGTGACGTACATCTGCAGCTTCTCCAGTTGTTGCAGGTATCTAGTGAGGTACATGCCAGATGGGGCATTGTACTAGATGATTGGCCTAATGAGGGAAGAGTAGAGGGAGACAATGACTTCTTTTTTCCTGGATGCAAAACCCTTAGTAATGAGATGTACCACATAAAAGGACTTTCTGACCACAGTGGCAATGTGGTGGTCAAAAGAGAGGTTGCTATCAACTTGTGTTCCCAAATCTTTTATAATGCCTTCTGTGTTCAGTGGACTACCATTGATGTGGTAATTCATGGGAAATGGGTTTTTCCCAAAGGGGATGACAATACATTTTTTGGCACTGAGCTTAAGGCCATGGTTCTGACACCAGTCGTTAGTCTCAGTGAGGACTTTCTATAGGATGTCAACATCACTTGGGGAGTTAATAATGGCTCCCCAACCTGCAATAATCTGTGAACTTTGTCAGACAGAGTCCCTTTGTGTTGGACTGGACTTCTGAAAAGTAGATACCAAACAGGAGAGGACCCAGGACCGATCCCTGTGGGACTCCACTCGTGACTGGTTGCAGTCTGACTTGGAATCAGCTACTTTCGCACTGTGGGTTCTATCTGTGAGCCAGTTTGCAACCCACCTAGTGATATAGGGGTTGATGTCTAGCTTAGTGAGTTTTTCTATGATTCCTGAGTGGGGAATGGTATCAAAGGCCATGGCCAGATCAAGGTAGGCTGTATGAACCACGTTACCTTCATCCACAGCTCTGGTGACTGAATCAAAGAAGTTGACCAAGTTGAGCTGGCATGATCTCCCTTCACAAAACCAAACTGTGTGGGATCCAGAGTCTGGAGAATCCCTTTATCCTTGTTTATTAGGTCCATGATGATGCGCTCCATAGCTTTGCATATCAGACTTGTCAAGCTAATGGGGTGATAGTTTCCAGGGTCTGTAGTCGCTCCTCCTTTGTTGAGAGGGATGACTATATCAGTGTGCCATTCGGTAGGGATAAAGCCTGAGGTGAGGCTGTGATTGAACAGGGCACACAGGTGAGGTGCAAGTTTACTCTGTAGTTCATGTAGAACACAGCCAGGTCCCATAGAAGCTGTATTTTTGGCCTTGGACAGTGCTGTTTTAAATTATGCAGCAGTAATACTGGGTGCCTGGCAATCTACTGGTATTGTGATTGGTCCTTTGAGGGGGGAGAGAGGGATAAAGCTGGCACTGAATCTGTCGGCCAGTATATTGGCAATATCTGTTGGCTCAGTATAGGAGGTACCATTGTGCAGTAGCTCAGAGCAAATCTGGGTATTGCCGTGGAGATTCTTTACATAACTATAGAAGGCCTTGTGGTTGTCTTTACTATCTGATGCAATTCTGTTTTCATAGCTAGCTTTAGAGGATTTGATGAGGGCAGGGGACCACCAGATTGGCTTCCTTTTTTTGGAGGAGAGTTCTTGGTTCTATTGGGTATGGTAAGATGTATGCATTTGTGTACGTGTTTGTACAGTGCATTGGTGTATGAGTCGGCGGTCATGCAACTATTCTCCATTTGCATGGGTGCCGTGAAGTTAGCCACCTCTGTTTTTAGTAGCCCAAAGTTAGCTTTGGAGAAGTTTTTCATGGTGGTTACCTTTGTGGGGGGTGGGGGTGGGGTGGGAGGGATGTGGATTTAGTCATTATTAAGCCAGAGTTTAGGATATGGAATGCACATTTTATAAGATTATATTAACAATTATTTTGTATATTTTAGTGTTACCATTTTAAATATCTCATGCATTAAGAAAAAGAAAATGTAATAACCGATACAGCTGTCTCCAAAATTTTAAGGAAAAAAGCAGTAAAAGCACTATCCTATCCACACAAGCAGTTTAACTGGATTCAATACGAGTTATCAAGCGTCATTTAGTTAAAAGAATCCTCCTATCCACCACAACAGATGTAGTTTAATTCGATTCATTATGATTTATCATGTATTATTTAGTCAACATAACAATCTAAACTTAACTTTCTAAATCCTCAGGAGTTCATAGACTCAAAACAACAACACTCCCATGTTCACAAAAATACATAAAAGCAATCAATTTTCTGAATTGGGCAAGTCACTCTGCATATCAGGAGAAATTTCCCCAATCCCCCAGTTTGTAAATATACTACCTATGAGTTCACAATAAACTGGCAGAGACGGAGACAATGGAAAAAGTTCACAATAAACTGGAAAAGAGGGACTCGGTGGAAAATAGAATTATAACTCATATTCTTAGAGAATGCAGGTGATGTGCATCTGAAGAACCAATGCAGCAAAGCTTTGATTACAGGAAACTTGGGACCTACCTTTTTCAATGTTCAGAGACTTTCTGTTCAAGACTGTGATAAAGTATAGATTTCACATTTTAGCTACAAAAAGATTATCAGAAAATAATTCATACAATTCTGAGAAGAGACACTCCTAATGTAAGAATTCACCATCTGTGCCTTCCAGGTAGCATGAATGTAAATACTGGTAAAATAACACATTGTATATCATTTCACTCAGCATTTAGATACAGCTTTCACTAAAGAAATGTCAGAAATGATGCTGGTTCTATGGCACAGATGGATGGACCCTTACTACAACCAGGTAATAGGTTTCAATTAGTGGTCCTAGAAATGGAAGAAACAGGTAGGGAGAGGGAGGAATAAAGGGGTATAGCCATCTTACCTATGCTGAGAATGAGGGAGGGTAGCAGGTGTTTCGAAGCACATAGAGAAGTGTGATTTCACTGGTGGAGACCAGGGTAGCCCATTCCCATGCTTGATGAGAACAAGTGGTCCTACTTGCAGGCAATGTCATGTGTGGAAGTGAAAGATGACAAGTGTGGACAGTCTACTATATGTTTCCTTTTGACTCCATAAGATAGGAGCTTGCAGAGGACTAAGATAAAATCTCTCAAACCACTTCTAATGGCTGTGTAAATAATGGCCCCTCTCAGTTGACCCTCACACCAGTCATAGGGAATAAATGTCCACATGTCCAGGAGGGGGCTGATGATTGACAGAGATTAGATGAAGATAGGAATAAAAAAAAAAAAAAAAGAAAGAAAGAAACTGGGTCCACTTCTATCAGTTCTATATTTGCAGCATTTTTTTGGCTCCCTGCAGCTGACTTTTATCTGCTTCTATGGACTCTCATCCTTCAGCATCTCATGTACAGGCTATGTTGACATAATACTCATCACCCTATGCACATGTCCACCCATCCTGCCAAGATAGCATTGCCCATACACCACTGTTGCAGGCTAACACTGTATAAGTATTTATGGTGATGATATAGTGATATAATAATTACTCTGCACTGGAGTGAAGCAGCTTGTTAATACTGAAAACAAAGAACAATTGTTGGATAGTAGCAACTGGTATCCTTGTAGTAACCTTTTAATAGTCAATACTGCATAAATTGTGTCATTGCTATACTGAATAGGCTACAATATTTGCTAATACTTTATTCATTACTGTTCATATATTCTGCTGCCAAGTTACACTGGATTGTCTACCTGATTACCAAGTGTTAAATAAATAAATAAATACATAAATTCCCAACACAAGGTAGAGAGTTTGCCATACTAAAATTTGAATGCTGTTAGGAGATAGGCCTGTACAAATGTGTGCATCCACACATATTCACCACAAAAAATCTTAAAACCTCTGTTGTCTGCTCATTTTTAATCTGAAAACTCACCAGTTTCCAAGTAAAACCATAACTTATTTATAGCAATCCCGAATTTAAATGAGGATAAAAATAATAGCCGTTCAATACATTCATATAAGACAGCCTTTTTCTGATAAACAAAGGCTCTCTCAGTCAACTAACTCACTAGTTAACTAATGATGGTCTCTGAGCAAACATCTACATTACATCTCAAAATGAAAAAGGAAATGACAGTTAACAACTAAAATGCTGTCTTTATTTAACCCATGACGGTCAACAAACTGACATGTCAAGAGCATTCACTTGAAAAACTATTGCATTACTCCCAAGTCAAGAGCACCCAATGTGTTATTCCCACTATTTAGGCAGGTTAGGTTTGGCTGTCAAAGGTAAATCTTTTCACTGTGAGAAAATATCTGCAAAATTTGGCACTGCACAGGGACCTGCAGACAGCAGCAAACCTTATTATCTTTTCTGTGTTGTTTCTTAGGTAAGCCACTGGTAAACCTCAAGAACTCCACTCCAGTTGATAACTGAAAAACATATTCAAACAAGTAATAAATAGACTGCTGTGCCATAACGAACTTCAACTTTATTTTGGTGATTTAGCACAAAATATGACTTATATTAAATTAAGCAACAGAGTCATTGCAACCATTAACAACACAGCAAATGACACACACACACACACACACACACACACACACACACACACACACACACACACACACACACACACAGGAGTGCAAACAAAAAAAGAATGAATCATAGCTTGCCAATCGCATATATAAAAGTGCACATAGTCCTTTCATCTCTTCAAAACTATATAAAAAAAATACATTTTAAGTGCCCTTCAGAAGCTAGCAAACAACAAACACTCCTGCAGCCAATAAGGTTGCTGGATCCACAGGTGAGGAAGCTGAAAAAAATCAAAATCCAGAGGTCTCAAGGCACACCTGTGGAGCAGCCAGCAGTCCTTGAGAGGCTGACCACAAAACCCAGGCATGGCAATAGGGTAGAAATGCAAGAACTGCACACACCATCTAAGTTAGCTCAGAAAATTAGTGAAAAGTACAAAGTAATTAAAACAGATGAATTTCTGCGCATTTGTGGTAATCTGTATGAACACTCAAATAACACACACTCAGTTTGTGAGAGGCAGAGATTTCTCACTTCATACACAGACCTTGTATTTTCCCAAATGCAGATTCCTCTTAGGATTCATTTGTGCTAAAATATTTTCAACATATGTGGTCTTTAGGAATGACAAACTAGTCAGCAAAGAAGATCAGCATATACAAACAAAAATTTGAAAATGATCATTTCCCACAAAAATAGAAAGAATCACCTTTATTTTAAGCTCTAAAGGTTATGGAAACTGAGCGTAGCATCAATAAGCAGAGTTGTTTGGCACAGCTGATTACGACAGAGTAAAAATAATATGAACATAAGCCATTATCCAGTCTGTTTTATCAGATATAATTGAAATAGTGCACTGTTCCCTGATAAATTTACCCCCCCCCCCAACATGGCCGCTCTTGGAAAGTGACACTGACTGTGTCCAATGTCTTCATTGTTAAAGTACAAGGTATAGATGAATTTCTCTTCCCTCCCAAAACAGAGATTTTTGTAAAAAATCTCTATCTTTATATAGTCCAACAAAATTCAGTTTAAAATCTGTTTACAAATTTGCCAAGGGATGCGTAATTCCAACACTGTGAAGAGCTCAGTTAAACAAATAAACACCTAAGTGCAATGACAGGTCACCAGTAAGCAAACATATAAACTGAAAGTGCCATTTTCAAGAGTAATAAAAAAAAAAATAAAACTTCTGTCCATCATATAATCTAGTTCCACAATCACTCATACCACTCCTATCACTCAAATAATTATAGTCTATCTCAGTGGCAAGTTTCTGAAATAAAAAAAAAAATCTGTCTTCTTTACTATATTTTAACTACAAAAATAAGGAATATTGTAACCTGGGGTCTCAATTTCCTCCCCATGCTACTACTTCAGAACCACTTCCCTTTTTCTATTATTCAGACCAGAAGTGAAAATATCCCTAAATATATTCCTGAGATTAAATAAACGATGTATTGATAGGTTTAATATCTCTTCCTTATTCTCAAACTGCTGACTCACCTCCTGTTATCAGCCATACTTTGGCTCAAAATCTGAAGAACCTTCTTCTTCCCTCCAGGAAAGTATTATGCCTTTTCTCATTGATAGTTAATCACAGAGTGGCATACACACATTTGTTGTATTATACGTTCCTGCAACGTTAACCAAATGGCCATAACTAACTAAGGCATTTCAAAACATTTTTAGCTCAAATGTCAACATCCAATCTAATCTATGGGATGTCCTCTTATGATCACTAAACTGCATTATACAATCCCAGCCTAAAAAGTGAGATCACTGGGAAAGAACAGTGCAATGACAAGTTAACAATGTGAATAAGAAATGCGCTTACTTAATGCATTCATTAAGTTGGTTAGTCAATGGGTCCACCTCTGACCATTTTCAGTCAGGCAAGGGCAAATGCATTTTTTATATATTATATATATATATATATATATATATATATATATATATATATATATAAAACACACGTTCCAGAGAGTTCATAAGTCACTGCCCTAAGAAGAGCACTCCAAATGAATAGTCCCAAATTACAGATAGCTGTTAAATATTTGAGTCTGTGGTTAATGTGAAGAACATATGCTCATGACTTTACAAGTTTAAAAGATGGTAACAAATTATCAAGTCATCTTTGAGAATGCAATTATAAATGGTGCCATGTGCATTGTGCAGCTCTTTCCCGAAAGCTAATGTTACACAATGATAAATTACTCTACAGAGAGAAAGCACACAATAACAGCACAACAGCAAATGAAAAGTCATCTTTAAGATGACTGCTAAAAAACTGAAATTAATGTCTCACAACTTGGTAGGTTTACAATACTGGGGCAAAACTGTCAACTTATTGTATATAACCTGTTATCTAACTTGTCATATCTTGTTTATATCTGAAAGAATGACCTACATCACTGATATTGTGCATCCCTAACCCAAAAGTTAACTCTATGCTGAATGGGGAATCATCCTTCAATATGCAAATAGAGATAAACTGTAGCACAATTTGCATATTAAGATGGGTAGTTTGCAAATGAGGTGCTATATTAATAACTGCCAGAAAAGTATCAGACTTGCCTCTAACTTTCCCAAGACTCATTACATTGATCCATGTTTTGGGGGGCGGGGATGTCAACTGAGTTGCCTTCACTTGTAATCCATCGTGCTCTTACTGTATAGTACTGACTTGAACTAACCACAGAATTCCTTTTCAATACAGCCTTCATAATGAATGTTCGCATTCTGACTTCTTTATTTCATGAAGCACTGTCATAGCAAAGATGTGCAAACAGTATTCAGAAAATAATGGAAACCAGAAAAGTTATAAGCCAGCATTTTATATGAAAGATGTAACAATAACACCGGGTATGTACTGACAAGCAAGTTAGGACAACTATTTTTTATATCAAAACAGGAACATATCATCATTTCTAAATGTCAAAAAATACCCTATTTTATATTCATAGATCCCTGACAATGACGCACACACATACACACACAAACACACACACTGCTAAATAAGTTTTTTCTTTTTTTTTTTTTTGGAATGCAGTAGATCATTATTTCATTAATTCATGCTGTTTTACCACCTCATGTTTACTCATTTGTTGACCACACATCTTTATCTAATCTTGTAGTCCACATCCACGGCTATACAGAATTGTCCAACAGAATTTTTTTATACATTTGTTAGACAGGTAAATTTGGTAAGTACACGTGTATTTTTTTTTCCAAGACCAACCTAGGAGAAATGAAAGTTATGTACTTGCCATGATAGATGCCTTCATTCAAGTCCATCCAATGTGACGTATCGGTCCTTGACCCTCCGTTCAGATCCAGTTCATCTGATGTAGTGCTCCAGCCTCAAGCTCTTACCATCCAATACTGCTCCCATCCTTCCTGACTAGTTCAGATCTCATTTGGTGTCTGAAACTAAGTACACCCGCACTGCCTTTGATCCAGAAAAAGGTTCCTTCAGGTCCTGTAGAATGGCAGGGGGAAGGTCATCAGGCTGTCATTTCAGATGGACTGGAATGAAAGGATCTGTCCTTATGGTATGCACATAAAGTACAGTTTTGTACCTACCATAAATGTAGATGTTCGAGTGTACACCCTGCTGCAGTCATCACACTTGGGTTATCCTGTCGTCAGGCGGTCCCGCAGTCAGCTGGAATTCCAAAGTCTTGGTCCGGCGTTGGT
Source organism: Protopterus annectens (assembly GCF_019279795.1). Lineage (NCBI taxonomy): Eukaryota > Metazoa > Chordata > Ceratodontiformes > Protopteridae > Protopterus > Protopterus annectens. Next base: position 481,806,366 of record NC_056747.1, on the reverse strand, counting down.
TGCTGTCGCTTCTTCCATGATGTCAGTGCGCCAGGGGTATATATAATGCAACCGACGCCATTTTCTTCAGTTTTTCTTGCCCCAGATGTCAGGTGCCCCCAAAAAGGTGGTCAGTAATTAGTACCAAATTGAGTAAACTTGCACAAACACAAAATCCCTTCAGCTATAAGCAAATACATCAGGAAGGTATTGAAGAGATTTATCCAGTAGGTCAGAGGGGATGGAGAGAGGGTAACCTGGACTGCAGCAGGGTGTACACTTGAACATCTACATTTATGGTAGGTACAAAACTGTACTATGTTCATCATGTTACCCTTTTGCAGTCATCACACTTGGGTTGAATCCCAAAGCTAAGGATGGGTGGAGGTATCATAGAGGGTTAGAGGAGGCTAGAAGGCCCTGCAGAACTGCAGTGGCGAAGCCCTCCCTGGTCTTAGAGTAAAGTGGTAAGTGATAGTGTTTGGTAAAGGTGTGTACTGAACTCCAAGTTGCAGCTTCCAAAGTCTCCTTGGTTGGAACCCCCCTGAGAAAGGCTGTAGAAGTAGCTGTTGCCCTGGTAGAGTGGGACCTAATGGTAGCAAGAACTGGTTTTCCATGATGGGTAGGGCTGGCTGTATGCTTAGTTGATTTGCCATGCAGCCAGATTTAAGGTTTTGAGCTGGCTGTGAAGAATCTGATTGTTTTGTTGTGTGAGTAAATGGGAAATTTGTGGTAATATCCATGGTGGGCCGTGGGCCATATTCCACAATAGCGGGTACCAGTGCTGGCGTGGCCAGTCTGGGGCTATGAGAATCAGTCGTGGTCTCTCCTTTTTGACTTTAAGAAGTACCTTTGTGAGGAGAGGCAATGGAGGGAAGGCATATACTGTCTGTTTTTTCTAACTGAAAGAGAGTGCGTCCACTTTCCACGCTTGATGGTGAAGTGCCCTTGTACAAAATTTTGTTAGTTGATAGTTCTGAGGGCTGGCAAACAGGTCTATGTCTGGAAGGCCCCATTTTTGAGTTATCATTGTAAATACTTGTGGATCTAGTTTCCACTCGTAGGGATCCATGATGTTTCTGCTGAGGTCGTCTGCCAATGTATTCTTCTGTTCTGGCAGGAATTGAGCTTGTAACTGAACTTGGTAAGCCAGAGCTGTGTTCCATAAGGTCATTGCTCGCCTGCACAGAGGGTAGGAGTGAGTACCCCCTTGTTTGTTTATGTACCACATTACTGTGGTGTTGTCCGTCTTTATTGTCAGTTGTCCTGGATGTAATAGATCCTTGAAGGCTGTCAGAGCTTTCTGTACAGCTAGCATCTCTTTTTGATTGATGTGCAGATTCCTTTGATCTACAGTCCATACGCCTTGAATGCACTGTCCTGCCATGTGAGCCCCCCAGGCATAGTCTGATGCATCTGTTGTGATAGTCTATCTGGCTGGGAGCAAGGTGAAAGGCTGACCCTTGTTGAGGTGACATGCCTGTGACCACCATAGAAACTCCTGTTGTAGGCAGGGAATGAGAGATATCATTGTGTCCAAGCTGTGGCTGTGTTGAGACCATATGCTTTTTAGAAACCACTGTAATTTCCTCATATGCAGCTTTGCAAATGGTATTAGTAGTATGCAAGATGCCATGAAGCCCAAGGCAATTTAGTATATGTTTCACAAAAGCCAGATGATGTAATAGAATGTCCTTGCTTTCTGCTTGGATGAGGCAGTCGTCCAGGTATGGGTATATTTGAATTCTTGTTTGTCTGCAGTATGCAATTACTGGTGCCAGGCATTTTGTGAAGACTCTGGGTGCAGTAGATAAGTCAAAGGGCAGTGCAGAGAATTGGTAATGGATTGAACCTGCAATGAAATGGAGGTATCTTCTGCAACTTTGTCTGATAGGGACATGCAGGTATGCCTCCTTGAGGTCCAACATTACTAGCCATGCTTCCTTGCCCAACATGGGAAGAAGCTGCTGTAGTGTTAGCATCTTGAATTTGGGTACTTGTAAGTAAGTGTTTAGAATTGAAAGGTTGAAAGGTCCAGAATTGGTCTCCAGGCATTGTCCTTTCTGGGCACTAGAAAGAGTCTTGAATAAAATCCTTGACCTTGCTCTCGAGTAGGTACCAGTTGAATGGCTCTCATGTCCATGAGAGCTGTAATTTGTTTTTGTGCCTCTGCCCATTGATTTTGTGGCAGGTTTGGGATTCCTCTTTTCATTGGCAAGGTGTGAAAATGGAATTTGTATCCTCGTAAAAATATGTCTAGGACCCATTTGTCCTTTGTGACAATGTGCCAGTTGTCTGAAAAAAGTGCGAGTTTTCCTCCCAAGGGAGCTGCCAAGAGAGCGTTGCTTGGCCAGATGAGGTGCAAGTCATTGAGTTTGCCTTCTGGTAGATTAGGACCTGTCTTCTCCTCCCTTCTGTGTTGCAGTGGCCCATTGGCGAGGTTTGTACTGGGCTTGTGGTTGTCCTCTGTCCCTTGCGCACCTGTATTTATGCCTCTGTGGTCTGTCTGCAGCTAGAAAGGACCAATGTTTTGTTGGCCAGTTACTGCTGAAGCGAGGGGGCTGTACCTGTAGGAAATCTTTGACTGTCTGCATAGATTTTGCCTTATCCTCCATTTTCTTTAAGACGTCTTCTGCTTTAACTCCAAAAAGGACATCCTGCTGTAAGGGAGAATCTAGAAGTTTTGCTTTAACATGATCAGGAAGAGTTTGTTCCTTTAACCAAGCATGCCTACATATAACAGACCCAGTGACAGCTGCTCTGCAGGAGGCCTCCAAAGAATCAAACCCACATTGTAAGGTATGTTTGCCCACCTGTTTAGTGGCATGCAACAGATCCTGCATTTCTTTCAGTTCAGATTGTTGAGGGAGAGTGGTAATTTTTTGCTTTAACTGAGAGATTAGAAATTGCTGATACTTAAGCATGTGAAAATGGCAATTTAGTTCCCTCATAGCTAGAGTGGCTGAGGTGTAAACTTTTTTCCCCCACCTGTCTAGTGCTCTGGAATCCCTCTCAGAAGGTACAGGATTTTTAGCCATAGAAGCCTTAGCCCCCTCGGGACCCTGGGAGATTGTCTCTGGGTCAGCAACAGGGCTTTTGTAAAGAAATTTGTGGGAATCAGGCACTCTATAATATCTGTCAGGCTTAGCCGGAGCAGGAGGTAGATAATCAGGGTTGAAACTGGATTCTAAGTAAACATCATCCACAATGTCTAAAACTGGTGGGATGGCAAGTGGTCTGTGTTGGGGGAGTAAAAGAAACTCTCTGAGCCTTTTCTTCGAGTCAGAGTAGTCCTGACCTTCCCAGTGAAAATGTTCCCTCATAGTGTGTAAAGTTTCCCCAAAGGAGTAGTCTTCAGGAGGAGAAGCTGAGGGAATGGAATCCTCAGCATCAGAATCTTCATAAGGGGAGAAGGAGTAATCTTGGTCCTCAGAGGAGTCTGAAGAAATGGACACTTGTTCAGAGGATGCATAATCTTCCTCTTGTCTAGGCCTTTTGTCAGGAGGGGGCTGGGAACCCCTGATCAAAGTGATCAAATCTTCAGCCATTTTGAGCATCTGTTTCTTAGGCATGGGGCCTTGAACAGGGGACTGAAGTGCAGTCTTTTTAGATTTAATAGGAGTCTTCGTTTTAGAATATGATTTAGTGGTGAGCGTTGTCGGTCTGAAAACGCCTTCAGAAATAGATGGCATTTCTGCAGCACCGACATCTTTTTCAGCAATGTCGTCGGTAGGGCCTGAACTAAATGGCTGCATCGGCCTGGTAAAATCCTTCAAAATTTCTGAAGCGGTCTCGTGTTCCAGATCTGCGGTAGTCAGGGGCTGCGTCAGGGCCTTACTGAGGACCGGAGAACCGGAGACCGGACCAGCCAAGGCCTCGGAATCTGGCTTAGGCCTGGGCTGTCTGTCCTTATCCTTGCGTTTTTTGTGCACGCCAGTAGTCATTTGCTCCGACGGCATGGTGTAGTTAAATTTCCTACCGAAGTAGTGTGGTGCGAAATCAAAGCGTCTTTTAATAGTACGCTTATTAAACCTAGCACAAAAATGACAACTAGTGACGTCGTGGTCTGGGCCTAGGCAAGGTATGCAAAAAGAATGAAAATCCTTATGAGGTATTTGCTTCCCACAAGAAATACAATTGTTAACTTTTTCTGACATCGGTCTGAGGCAAGAAAAGTTTCCCCAACGGGGTACTTAGCTTTATAGAAGACTTCGGTCTGAAATTCGAATTCGAAAATCTCAGTAGTCGGCCGACCAGCACTTGCGAACTGCTTCTGCTTTGGGCACCGCGCGGCAAGAAAGACTGAAGAAAATGGCATCGGTTGCATTATATATACCCGTGGCGCACTAAAGTCAGGGAAGAAGCGACAGCAACCGACGCCAGACCAAGACTTTGGAATTCCAGCCGACTGCGGGACTGCCTGATGACAGGATAACCCAAGAGTGTGATGACTGCAGCAGGGTAACACGATGAACATCTTTCGTTTCCTATTCATTCAGTCCATCTGATCCGATTCCTGGGTGACCACAAGACAGGAGAACTTTCTAGATGGAAGTTCCAAAGGAAGCTCTAGCCTTGAAAATACAATTCAAATTGTAATGCTTGAAAATGTGTGAGTTGAAGACCATGCAGCTGTTTGATAAATGCCATCCAATAATAGAAATTAGAAGAACACAGTAGAAGTTGCCACTGCTCTTGTGAAATGAGCTCTGGGCTTGAAGGGAAAGGTCTTATTGTGAGATGTCATATGTGTAGAAGAAAGAGAGACAATCAGACAACTATCTAAAAAGGAAATCTTAGATACTATCTTCCACAGTTTGTTTTGTGCAAAAGATACAGAGAGTCACTGATCTTTCCTAAAAGAAGCTGTTCTGAAAAGACAGAAGTGAAGCTGCCTGTGAACATCGAGTGTATTCAAAATGTATTCTCTTTTGTTTCGGTAGTTTGGGAAATATACAGGAAGATGCATGTCCTGTGAAATGTTGGTTTCAGGATTTACTTTTGGAATAAAGGAAGGATTGGCTCTTAAAGTAACCCTTTCCTTATGAAATGCAATGTAAGGAGAAACAGAAGATAAAGCATGCACTTCTGAAGCCCTCTTAGCGAAAGTGACAGCCACTGAAAAGATAGTTTTCCAGGATAAGAATTTTAACTTTACAGATGCTGCTGGCTGAAATGGAAATTTGGATAGCATTTCCAAAACAATGTTTAAAGACCCACAGAACAGCTAGATCCTTTATGGGAGGCTGCAAATAGAAGGAACCTCTAAGAAAGGCTTTATATAATCTATGAAAAGCCAGGAGAGTCTTGAGAGCCACTGTGGGAGGAGGGAATAGCTGCCAGCTGCACTTTGATAGTGGAGAAGCTAGACAAAGAAGAAAATAAGGAGGAAGAAAATGTATTACATCTCCAACAGATGCTGAAAACAGTTCTGTGTTCTGAGATTCAGCCCATATGGCAAAACTTTTCCATTTACTGGGATATCTCTATGCAAAGAAGACTTCTAGGATGTTGTGAGGATGTGCACCACATCAATATGAAGGGATGTAACTCATGGAATCAATGGAATTGCAGAAGCCAAGCAGTTAGCTACATGTTGGCAATGTCCAGATGAGGCACCTTGGATGGATAAGTGATGATATCTAGCAGTGGACTGAAGAAGCCAAAGGGGCTCCTTCAGGTAAGGTTTGAAGAAGGGAAATCATACATGTCTGGGCCAAAATGGGTCTGCAGATGATGTGGCAGTGCACCAAATACCATTCTGTATGAAACAATAAATGAAATGGGTGGCTATCACTTCGCAAATGGAAAGATTTTAATCAAGTCACTTTAAAACATTACGGGCTTTTGTCTGTTAAAATCAGACTTCCTCAGAACACCTTATATAATGAACCAGCACTGTTTCAAACTTGAATGTTGCCCACATGACAACCATATAAGAGAGTTTAAAGAAACTTTCTATAAAAACCTTGACTAAAACATATACTTTTAAAACTACCTACATCACCATTAAAGGATGGAGGTATCTGCTAAACCATTGAACCTTCCAGGAATGTGTGTTGCCTTTAGAAACAGGTGAAAGGATTTCAAATATTGCCAAGGTCTCATGGTCTCATGACAAACAGAATAGGATCTGGTTCCTTCTTGCTTGTTTATGTACCAGACTGCTGTCATATTATCCATTTGTATGTTTACCAATCCCAATGGTAGACAGTCCTGTAATTCTTGAAACACAAAGAGAATTTATTTCGTGATGCTGACAGTTATATGAAGACAAGCCTCTGATTCTGACCAAAAATCTTGGACAATCTCCCTTTGACCACTACCCAAGATGATACTTCTGTAATCACAGTTGCTACTGAGGAGGGGACCTGGATAGGCTTGCCTGCAGATATCAGCAGAGAAAGAAATTAGTTTAGATGAGTTCTGCACAACTGAGTTAGCATGATGGGTTAAGACAGGGAATTGTACTTCTGAGACCATTGTGACTGGAGCAACCACTATCAAGACCAGAGCAACCATTGTAGAATTCTCATGGAGTAACAAGCCAATCATCAGAATAAATTATGCCATTGAGGCCCTAAATCCTCAAGAACAACCACACCAGAGAGTTATCAAACTCCATAAAATATTGTATTTCAGCCCAAAGGGAGGCTCGAGTTATAGTTGTGTTGAAGTGGCATAAGAGAAGACTAGGGAAGTCAGGTTGGATTTTTCCCAAGTTTACAAAATGTCTAAGGTAAGCAAAAAAGTTGGAGCGGATAATCTTTTGCTTGCTGAAAAGACAGCCAGGAGCCAGTCATCCAAGTAAGGGAACATTTTTAATCCCTAAAGATGTAGATGAGCTGCTACTACTGCCATGCATTTGGTGAACACCCTGGGGGCTGAGGTGAGATCAAAAGGCAAGGCTCTGAATTAGTAATGACTGGCTACTAAATGGAAGTGCAGAAATCTCCTGGACGATGACTCTAGTTTAACTTCAAAGTAAGCATCCTAGAGATCTAGTGAGTACATTCATTCATTCTCCTGGAAACATAGAAACACTGACTGGACTGCATCAAGACCATTTGAAAGTGAGTCTTTTGATGTAATTATTTAGGAAGCTTAGGTCCAGAATGGGGCAGAGGTCCTTTGCTTTTTTTTTTTTATTGGAACCAAAAAGAATAGTGAATAAAACCCTAACCAAATCTGTTTTGATTGGACCTCCTGGATATCTCTCATTTTTTTTTTTGCAGAAGAGAATGAACCTATGGCATAGAGGACTTTGCCGGGGGGGGGGGGGGGGGGGGCTTCCAAAAATGGAATTTGATAACCTCCGGATACAATCATAGGTTCATAGGTGCTTACTAGGCTAATCACCACAAAGTCCTTTTTAAGCCTAGCCATGCATCCCAAATCTCTGGCAAGTTCTGCTACTTTTGATAAATGTAAGCATGGTCCTGGGAGATGAACCATTTACAGGTTACGCATGTCCATTACAGACATAGGTGTCAAACCAGGGATGCATTTCAGGTTTCCCATCCAATTTTCCAAGTTGCACTTGAATTGGATTAGGGATAACTCTGCTTCACATGGATGGGGAGCCTGTTCTATAGACAGGGTAGTCTCTGGGATATATACCTATCTCTCCAGCAGGACCAATTTACATCAAAAGCAAGGTTTAAGTCTTTAGGACAGGTAATTCTGGTGCTGTTTGCTTTGTGGATATGCAGGAGGTCCATCATAGTGGGGTCTAACAATCAGTCTTACCCATTTATCTCATGCGATGGTGAAGCACAAATGAGAGTAGAAGGATGTGTGTCCTCTGACTGCCTCTAGTGCTGAGCAGTCAGGCATACCCTCAGAGCTTCTGGAGATGCCTAACAGAGAAGGGGCCATTGAAACCCTGGTTCTGTAGACCACCCTGGCTCTGGCCTGTGCAGAGTGACCTGCTTCCTTTGCCTCGGCCCCCTCAGTCAGAACAGGAATCGTACTGATGCTTGGACTTACTAAATGAGAGTGAGCAAGGGCTCCCTTTTGATTCCTGTTTAAATGCATGCCGAGGTGTCTTGAACTTCATTCCTATCACATAGAGAGTCTTGCCATCCTGCTCTCTCTTTTGCATTCTTTCTTTCACTGTGGAACCAAATAGGTTGATTCTGCCAAAGGGGGCATTTGTAAAGGATGCTTTAAAATTGTTTGCAAAATCAGACAAATGCTGCCAAGTGTAGCATTTCATGCCAATACCCATTTAGGCTGCTCTTGCTACTCCCTCTGCAGTGTTATGCAACAGGCACATAGAGAGGTTGATAATATTAGAAATCATTGACACAGTGGCCTGGAGCTGCTTCTGTGATTGGTGTAATAGGTTCATTCCTAAGTACCAGGCTAACTGCCCTTGTGGGCCATTTTAAGCCGAGTGAAGTTCCCTTTTTGTGCTAAAATAACCTATAGAAGGAACAGCTGCGAGAAGCACAACAGGCAGGCAAAGGATATATTTATAATATACTTTAAAGAACAAAATTATTATTATTCTATATTGGACTTCATCAGAACTAACATACCATAGGCAGCCAATTATTTAAATAATCTCCAAATTAACCTAAAACCAATCAGATTGAAAATCATATTTAAACAATTAAATCAATTACCAACCAACAAAAAATGACCTAAAAAGCAAACAAATAGCTAAAAATAAAAATGTGGCTTTTTTGTGAGTGGTTTTCATTTGACTTAAAATAACCTATCCCATTTGGTTATAGATTGGGCTTAAACATCCCCTGATCAGTAATTAAATAATACCCCTAATGAGAATAACTGGAATCATACCATAGATAATTTGAGGGAACCCATGCATGGGATAAAGCATTTAGGAGCTACATCTGTCTATTAGGATTACAGGTGGCAACCCTGGGGTAATTTTTCTCTTTCCCATCCACAGATCTAAAATGAACTTAAAAATGGACAAGGATGAACTTTGCTTCATGTGGATGGGGAGAGTGTTTCACAGCAGTGGTATCCTCTGTGAAATATACCTGTCCTTCCAAATCATTCTGTTGATATTGTGTAAGAGGTTTAGATTCCTAGACAGAGTATTTCTGATGCCATCTGACTTGCTACTGTGCAGTAAATCTATCAGTAATGGGTCAGAGGATGCCTCGTATGCCAGACACAGGTCACCTCTTTGTAGTCTGTAGGATATAGAGTAAAGTGACAGGGCTTTGAGTCAGTATATGAAGAACATGTTCTTTAGGGCCTGTATCCTTTTAGTAAGGTATCTCTGCAGGAGTTCCAACTGTTGCATATGTCTGCAAAGATACATGCCAAATGGAGCACGGTATGCAAAGACTGGCCTATTGAGGACTGATTAAACTGTGACAATGATATTCCTAGGTCTAGACACAATCCTTTGTTTATAAGATGTACAATACTGAAGATCTTTCTTGCAACAATCAACACATGTTGGTCAAAAGTTAGGCCACTATCCACATACGTTCCCAAACGCTGAACAACTGTGTCAACTCTTAGGGGTGTATTGTCAACGAGCTAGTTCTCTGAGTAGATAACTTCCAAAAGTGTAGAATAATACATTTTTGGGCATTTAGTTTCAGACCATGATTTTGACACCAGTAATTTGAGACAACCAGCCTGTAGGATGGATAAGTCATTTGGCAATTCAATGACTGCTAATAGCTTGCAGTCATCTACAAACTTAGTCAGCCAGAACATACTGGTATTGACTTTTACTTCAGAAAAGTTGATGCCAAACAGGACAGGCCCCAGCACAGAACTTTAGTAGCCTCCACTGGCGGCTGGTTTCTTTAGAAATGGTGTTTTGGCAATGGGATTTTTCATAGTGGATAAAGCTTATTGAGTGAGATTGCACTGGAATCTTGTCATATGAATGGTGTAGTTCACAACCCAAATGGCAAAAGAGCTGGATGCACATGCCCACTTCCCCAGTCTATCTATCACCTGGGACTTTTTGGGGCAGGTAGATAGAGGAAGAGTGTTTATGCAACCCTTTTTAGGTGGCTGCTGCAATTATAATGGAGCCTATGGGGGGGGGGGGTCCCAGAATGTTTTGTGTTTAGGAGAGCAAACTTTTGTCAGGCTTTTTTGCAACACACTTGCAGGTGTTGGGTTCCTGCCAAACCTTCCTCACCTCTGACTAGGATATAGGAGGAGTCATTCCATTTGCCTCGAACAATACCATCTCATCATGGGAAAGGGTTAAGTTAGCTAATATCCCCTCAGTCGCATGATTTCCAGGATCTCTGTGCTGGAGCAGGGTGCTTTGGGTCAATGGAATAAATAAGCCAATAGATGCCTTTGTAGTGGTCAACCTAAAGGATTGAGGGTCATGGGGTAACCTGTAGTTTGTGCAACCTGTGGATTCAACTTGCATGGTGAGTAAATGATCCTCCACAACTCTCACAAAGCCGCACTAATCTCTGGAGTATTTGAAGACACCACACCTGTGGTCAGTTCCAGCTTATCATGGGAAAAGTATGAAAAGGACCTGGGTGAAATCCTTGGATCAACCTGAGTGGCCAATATTAAGGATGGGATCAGATCTGAAGTCACAAAGCCAGACATCTCTGACTGAAGCAATGGAGCCATTCACCCAATTCCTTTGACTCTGAGACTTCCGGCACTGGATCCAACAGGGCCAGAGTTGGATGAGTCGGACTCAAGATCCTAGAGCATTTGACATATGTATCAACGGTTCCTGGGCGACAGGATCTGGGTGACAGTATGGATTAGAGGGGACTTGAGCCAAAGTGAGTAACAGTGAGGGAAGGTGGATAGGGGTGCAGTGGATGGATCCAATTGGTTTTAGAACCGATGGAGTTGCAGTGTCTTCCATCTTGATCTGAGTCTTTAGGATTATCTGCAAAAATTGATCTAAGTCAACTTCTGAAGCACTCTTGTAGGACCTGAATGATCTTGAACAGAGGGCAGAAGGTGGTCTTGAAGCTGGTTGATCTGTTTATTTAGAGGACTCATGAATAGTAATTGGAGCTCTGGATCCAGTAGATGGGTGTAGGTACAGGTCCTAGCAACATATTCCTCAATTCTTGGAATCTTAGGAATCAATGTTGGAGACAAACATTCATTGGGATGTTTCCTGGACTTCAACTCCTTGGCCTCTGAGGGCTTTTAGCAGACTCAGGATCTGAAGGAAGAAGTCAATTAATGATGCATGTACTACTTCTGTCAGAAAAATATCCTGGGACCTAAGGCAGCACAAATGTCTCATGAGGCACTAAGATGAAAAAGGCCCAGACAGACAATGCAAAATTCATGAGGATTTGGCTGGATAATTTTGTGCCTGCACTTAGAGCACTTCGTAAAGCTGGTAGCTTTTTCCATTCTACACGCAAGCCTTAACTGAATAAAACCAAAAAAAAAACACTGTTACACACTAAAGAGATGAACTCAGAGTATCATTATAACTTGCTATCTATTAAACTCTACTGATAAGAGAAAGAGCAAGACAGAAAAATATCAAATACAATACTCGTATTAAACCCTAGTAACAACAACACTAAGTAAGACTCGGGGATAGTAAGGTAAACTGAACTATCTACCAAACATTATCAAGCTCTCAAAATCTTACAGCAAGAAATCTGGACAAAGCCATAAATAATGTGAGGGACAAAGGCCCAAAAATAGGAAACATTTTTAAATATTGCTTTTAAAAAATCAGAAAGTTGACAGAATAACAGGTTTTGCATTAGCATGAATTTTCTGAAGGGTATAAAGTTTGAATGTCAAATATCTATCATTATTTTCTAACTTCAGTTCTCAATGATTAGGCAATGATTTGCCAGAAAACAGCAGTTTAATTAATAGCAAGTCAAAAATAAGAGGCAAAAATCTGGATATTTGGCAAAACCTTTACAGTTGAGAGGTATGTATCAAGCACTGAAAAATTAAAATTATAATCTGTGTGTTTAGGATAGAACACACTGAAGCAAAAAAGTGAGCAAAATGGCGCCAAGGCCAGAAACGGATGGGCTGAATAACAAACTTCAAATACTTGGAGAAAAAGCTTCAATAACTTTTAATTTTTATACTAAAAATTGTAAACCTAACAAAAACAAGCCGAAAGGGCCACAAATTAACTATTTACCCAAGATATTAGTAACAAATAAGAAGTGGAGTATTAATCTGCTGAGATCAGGTTATGACTTGAAAGATGGCAAACAAAATCCGAGTTAGTCAGGAAGGAGAAAGGCACTATATGAAAGGAAATTTTTGGCAGGGGTTGAGGCTGGAGCACTAAATTATATGGATTAGATCCAAGTGAGAGGCTTGAGGACCCATGCATTGGATCAGACAGACTTAATGAACAGGAACTACCTTGTTAAGTGACTCGCTCAGTCAGAGACAGAGTAGGCTCTAGCGTGTTAACAGCTAGCGGTGTTAATTCATGAAAGTCAGTCAAAACAAAATTTCATAAAAATCAACATTTTTGATCCAGCCATATTTAATATATAGGTAAAGCACAATGAAGTAAAACTATGAACTCTTAAGGCTGCAGCTGCCCTTGCGAATGAACAGAATACATTGTTTTGCCATTTAGCAACACACACATGTTTGTAGTGCATTTCTTTCTGTCTCTTTCTATCCTGCATCCAAAGCTTCTGTACAATTATGAATACCCATTATGCAGTTGAAATAATTAGAAGTAACAAGGTTATGCCCCCACAATGACAATCTCAGTTGAGTGCTATTATTACGTAGTCGAAAGAACTAGAAGTAACAAGGTTATACCCCCACAATGACAATCTCAGTTGAGTACTATCAGAAACATGCTTCTCATCTGTAAATTACAAATTTAAGCCCCTTGTCCTCCACCTGCCATTTATTCATCACAATTACATTTACTGCCATCATCAAATGGCAAGTCTGTGTTGTTATTCTGAAATTATAAACAGCAGTATTATTATTCAGTCTGGCAGAGGATAGCTTCACAAGCCACAAACTTGCATACTGCAGAGGGCTGCCAAATGTGTTCATAAAGCCACAAAGCTGCTGGCATGAAATACTAAACCAAGGATCACAGATGGAAAATTACAACAAGGAGGAGCTCTATGCCTATGTGCTGTTTTATCGTATGTAACTAGAACTTTTTAGAGGTACACTGCAAATGTGTTGGATATGTGCCACAACCCACACAAAGTAATGTGTTTCTCTCATAGTCATTTACATCCCTATCCTATATGCACACATCCTTCTTTCATACTCATAACATCAAACCAAACAATTTCTTATATCTACTTTTACTTTTTTGCCAAGCAATTCCTCACTTATTAAAAATTCACTATCATAATTAATTGACATTGTTATTTCATTTATAATTTACCGAAACCATTTAGGAAAGCTCCATCAGAACACAGGAAATATACCCTCTACTGTTTCATGAGTGGGATGATCATTAATATTTTACTTCAATATTTAGAAGGCTCTCAATTTTCTCTCTTTCTCTCTCTCCCCAGTCATGTAAAACAGAAAAAACTGAAGTCAGAACATAAATCAGTAACCAAAATACTATGTGCAAGATCTTACTGCTAGACTAGTGTGATAAAAAAGAGTGGTCTGAGAAAATACGTCAGTTACTGGGCAACTGCTTCCCATTAAACAAAATTGGGTTAATGATATGTGCTACTATATAAAATAAAAGGTTGAAAACTCAAAAGAGAATAATAAATGGTAGAATCCCAAAACAACAAATGACTAATATGACTAATAAGAGAGAATCACAAAACACTGACTACTTCTATCACATAAAAACGTCCTATATCAGTAAACATCAGCTATCTTGGTAGTGGTACTTCTAGGGTAAGGATTTTTAGTAACATAATATGTACGGTTAGAGTTTGCATTACCAAAAGCCCTTTCCATAGCAGTAGCACAGCACAAGACAAAGGTCACAGAATACAATGCTTGCCCAACACTGACTCTCTCTCTCTCCCTCCTTACCCACGCCTTACTCTACCCCAGCTTATGAATGCCTGCACTTACACACTAACATCTATGACACAGTCTTATTCATCTTCAGAACCATCACTTCCTCATTCAAACATTAATTTTCCGGCACTTACCTAGTAACCTACAAAACATAAAACTAAATTCTAATACGTGTGATTCCAACAAATGAGCATTCACTTGTTTTTACACCCACAAAAACGTTTCAACCAAATGAGTATTCAACCTTTTGAGTTACATCCGTATATGAATATATGCAAATATGGATACACGTGTGTGTGTGTGTGTGTGTGTGTGTGTGTGTGTGTATATATACATATATATATATATATATATATATATATATATATACACACACACATATATATATATATATATATATATATATATATACACAAACACACGCACACATATGCGCGTGTGTGTGTATGTATTAAAGCACAGTGACAAATGCTTCAGTAATATACAAACACAAAAATACAGACACATATGCACATACATATGACAGTAAGGTGTTTACTATCAAATGAAGGAGCCCAGAAGGAGAAATCTGCTACATATAAATGCTGGCCTGGTAATACCTCAATGTCATCATTAAAAAAAGCCTTGGAGCTACATCTGGTAAATCATTAAGTGAATCATTCAAGAAGTATAACCACCGCTAATTTCAACCTTAAGTGGCTCATTTGACAAGCTTATCTTTTGTTAATTGTAATGTACTTTGAGAATTTAGTAAAACATATCTAAACTGTAATGGTATTTATGTCAATGACTCACAAGCTTTGCATGTCAAGCAATGACAGCAATATGTTTACTCTCTGGTTAAGGCCTCTGCCTACCAGATCCAGGGTTTAGTTTTGATCTGGGTTCAATATTTGTGTGGTGTTTGCATGTTCTACCTGTGCCTATTTGGGCTGTCTCGGGTCTCTACTTTCTTCCCATCTCCACAAACAAGATGGAAGACTGTTTACTATTGCACAGTGGATGAAAGACCAGTTCACGTCTCATGCTAACAAATGAAAACAAGAAACTAAAAGTCAATGTCACAAGGAGTGGGGAGTGGAACAAGGTTAAAGATGAAGTATTCAGAAATTCAACTACTCTATTTCTATGACTACATTTATTAACAATTTTAAGATTATTTATGCCTAGGCAATAGAGAACAGATGGGATCACAGAAAGTGTCACTAATATATCCTTAGTTTAACATCCCCTTTCCTCCAGCCTAGAGATGAAAAAATGTCTGCTTCAGCCCTCCAAGAAGAATTCTATATATGTCTTTATATCACCTTGCCTTTTGGTGATGTGCTGTTATCTTTTTAAAATGAGGTGGCCTAATGATACAGGATGATGATCATATCTCTATGAGGGTTTGCCCCAAGAGTTAATATGTGTTTATTTTGTCTTGTTTGGTGTTATATATCTCTTGATTATTATTGTTTTCCATCCCCAGCAACTAAGAGCATATTCCCAAATGCACTAGCTCAAGAATAAACCAAATGCAATTATTCCTGCTGCTACTTTAGCAACACTAAATTATAATTAATTTAAAATTAGTCTAGTTGTTGGCCTTTCACCTTCCAGTCTGGTCTCCAACATATTAATGAATCCTTTGGGGAATTATGTGCTGTTTCAAATAGTTCAAGCAACAGATTTCCATTTACTAGCATCATGTTTAGCCTTCTTGAAACAGATGATAATCGGACAGCATTTCCAACTTTCTGATCATCTACCAGCCATCTGTACCTCCTCTTAAGCAGACTGCATGTCAGTAGAAAACTAATTCATTTCTTTGAGTGGGATTCCACCTCTAACCTGCCAATTTAAAAGTTTGCCTGTGACAAAATTCTGTGGAAAAGGTAAAGTATCACAGAACCTCTTCTTCCTTTACAAAATGTTATTTGTAATGGTAAAGCATTATCCTTATGTAAAAAGCACTTTCAGGCTTCTTTGTAAAGATAAGAAATCAAAGTGACCTTAAACAAATGTATATTATTTTGGTGGGATTATAATACACTGGAGTAAAAACTATCATGCTTAGTACAATTACAGTTACAATAAATCAAATAATGCTGGATCTGGTACTAAATTAAATGAAGCATCTGTCAAGTGTAGGTTCTCTGACTTCCTATACACTTTTCAAAGCTGTATGTATGAGTAAAATAGCAAAAAAGCAATCTTAAAACAGCATTTTCCCAAAAAGAGATCTGCAAAGTAAATGTTGTACCTTGTACTATTCAATCACTCTTAACAATTTTAGGCTCAGAATTCTGCTTCTATGGCTCAGTAAGCACATAAAAGTAATAAACAATTACTACAAAATGTTATAAAAAGTCATAGACATAGTCTGAGAGTTATTTCCCATGTGGTACTCCTTTAACCACAGAAAGAATTTCTTGTTTTTATAACGCCTTTTGTCAAAACGTACATGTACTGGTAAACTTCGATATAGAAACAAAAAAATACCAGAAGTTAAGGATCAGGAGTTACTTTTGAGAAGGAGTTAGGATTTAAAACAATATTTATAGGAGCTCCAGAACAGACAAGAGGGTTCTACTAGCTCAGGTCCATTTTTAGACTTGGGAATTTGCCCTGGGTGCTGAAGTGATAGTTGTTCAGAAGAACCATTGAATGTTTATATGTAAATGTCATTTAATTATACATGTAGTCCACAGTAAAGGGCTTTATTCAGCAAATTTTCTTTCCAGCAACTTACATGTTTGTCTTGCTGCGCCGTCTCCACAAATTTTTTTTAATGGGGGGCTATGCCACACCAGTGCATGCATTCAATAAAAAAGACATTTGATATAAATGTGTCATCTTGCTTATTCATCTCACACTGCGGCACACCTGGGAAAGCAGAAACACCAATTCAGTTATCTCACACAGTGGTCTTAGTTTGCTCGCTGGACTTTTACATCTAACAGAGCTACAAAACGCAATATAATCTCCCCCATTTTTAGTGTTTCAGACTACAGTGTACTTCTGCAAGGTACTAAAAGAAACAACACCAGAAATCCAATTGTTGAGAAAATTAAGGGAGAAAAAGAGCCAGAGAAAAGAATAGAGTGAGTATGAGAAAACTACAGTTGAATACGTAAACTTACTGTAACAGTAGGTGTTCTAATAGATCACTAATGCAGCAGCCTAAGCTGTATGGATATATCCTGACAAGGGTATGACAGCAGGTCAGCTATCAAAGCTTCAGGGCACCTAATACTCACCATAACTACTAAGTGGCTTGAGCAAAGACACACAAAATCAGCAGGTAGGGTGTCAAAAGGTTCATACCTTTCTTTCCAAAGTGTGTTACCTCTACTGCTTCAGTCGGCTTGCAATCCTGCAAGACTTGGCAGATAAGTTCCCCTTCTGAGGAAAAACATCAAGTATTTTTCTGAGAAAAAATGTGTTTTTTTCTTTATTGAGGTAATTCTTGTGTGAACAGTTTTTTTATTTTTTTCTGAACGTTTTCTACATCTTTATGTAGAATATTTATGTGCAGGTCAGGATTTTGTGGGGAGCATCACTAAGGTTTTTGCCTCAGACTTGTTTTATTTTATCAGGAATTTACCAATGCTCTCATGCTCTGCTACACACCTTTCAGTTCCTTTTTTGGCTTAGCCATGGAGCATCTATCTGCTCATTTCTTCCTACACTTGACTGCAAAAAAAAACAAAAAAGAAGAATGTTTGCAAGGAATGTTCAGATGTCAGGCCAGCTCCCTCACTGTCAGAGCCACTGATGGGTAACTCTACTATGGCCAGTCCTGGTTTTTCAGACCACTCATCATTGGCTGCTTGTGAAGCTACTAAGGACCAAGAGATAGAACTGTCTTCTCAGGTTATAGGGTTATCCTCACTAGGCAAGGAAGAATGACTCTTGCTGGTCTCAGGGGGAAGGGCAGATAATGGTTTTCAGAATAGCTGGGCAATGGCCCTACGATAAGTCAATTCTTTTCAAGACGGTCTCCCAGGAAAAGAAAGAAAACATTAAAAAATCTCACCTTTCATGTTTCTTTAACTGTAGATAAGGAAGACCTGCTGGGATTTGCCAAGGAACTGCTTTCTCTCTTTAATGTTTTAATTCCTATTTCTTCACTGATGACTAGCAGTAAAAGAAAAATAATTCTGTCAGTCTCTGACTCTGATTCCCAGTCAGAAGAGCAGGGACTAGAAGGGGAATGATTTTCTTAAGAGAATTCTCTTCAAACTGAAGGTTCTGTTTCTGAGGAACAAGTTTCTCTAGATTTCCCTCCAGAAGACTTATCTTTTTCTGAAAATATTGCTAAAATGATTTGTTTCAGTGGGAAAATAATGAAATCTCTATTTCCCAGCAAAAATATTATGGTTTGCTGCAACTGGATTTTGCTTAGCGAGCAGTTGTTTCTCCTGTTTTATCACCTTTAAAGAATGTGATCTTAACAGTTTGTAGCATGACTGACAGTGAGTCTCATGCTCTCAAAAATTCTGCTAGGTTATAGAAACTACCTCAGATACAGACACATCTGTTGTCTAATCCCAGATCAGATTCGGCTATTATTTCCCTATCTAAAGCCTTTTGCTGCTTAATATATTGTGAACATTAATCCAATTCCATCTGATAAGGATGAGAAAGGTTTTGATAGATATGTGAAGGAAGTTTATTCTTCTGTCTCTAACTTTCAAAATTCTGAATTGCCAGGATCGTATGTTAAAATTCTTACTGGCCTTTTTTGAGAACATGAAAAAATGAACTGTTAACCTTCCTTTTTCAGAGGTTAAAACAGTGTCTGCTTCTCGAGTAACCAAACATTCCTTAAAATGATCTTATAACTCTGCTGAAACTGTATCCAGAGCTGCTGCTACTGGGGCAGTTATGAGAATATTTGCTTGGTTATGTTTTCAAAACTTAGCAGAGGATGTAATGGCAGAAATTTTAAAGTCTTCCCAGGACAAAGATGTTATGTTTGGTCCTTCTGATGGTGAGATCATAAAAGAGTTGATGAAAAATAGACACTCATTCAGTGGGGTTATCCAGATTTTTCCACCCTCCTTTCCAAAGTTCAGTAAAAGTTTTCCTTTGAATTCAGGGCTCTTATTAAGAAGCAAAGTAAGCAATCTCAACAAAGTTCAAAGAAACAGCTGCCTTGTGGGCAAATCCTAGGCTGGAATTAACAGGTAGATCTATAGCTACTGCAAAGGTGAGGTAATGTTGAACATCTGCTATAGTCTGTGTAGTAATACTCAGTGTTTTGCCTTCCAAGCGGTGGTCATGGTCAGTGAACTAACTACATGCAAAACTAACATCATAACCTAGAAGCTCTCATTCTTAGAAATCTGCAACACATGGCTTCTTAAACAATTTCAGACTAACAATACCACACTGGAAAATATGTGCAGTTTAAAAGTTTTACTAACAGCAAAAGCAGCCACTTCTGGAGAGGACAAAAAAAAATCAATGAGGAGGCTTGTGTCACACTTCAGTCCTTCGCCACTTTAGGAATCCAAGTTAATCTTGTTGGCGTGGGCTAGGAATTATTTAAAATAGGTATGCCATTACTGCAATCCCCAAGTGAAACTGATAAATCACATTCACCTGCCATATTTACTCTGCAATAGCTACATGATGTAGAAGGACTGAGCCCTCACTACATGACGACTAGAAATGTAACCACTTGGCCGCCTTGGAGGTATTTGCCTTTTTCCCCACAATAGTGCAGTCTTGGTGTTGGTATATAAAGTTGGGGGGTGTAGGGGGTGAAACCCCCCCCCCCCTTTGGTGGGTTTTAATTGCTTTGTTGTGTACAAGTTGTCCTGGTGGCCAAGTGGTTACTTTTCCAATAAATGTTTTCGCTTGTTTAAAGTTTTGTGTAAGTGAAGATTCGGCATTTTCATCCAATGAAATGGTTTTCAATGACATGTTTTTTTGATATTCTGAAGTAGACCCATATATAGATATAGATATATATATATATATATGTATATATATATATATATATATATATATATATATATATAGAGAGAGAGAGAGAGAGAGAACGAGAGAAATAAATTGATATGAAGTTAGTAAATTTGTATTTTTGTAAGAGGCACCTCAATATGGAGCATTGGAACAAAAGGGAGGGGGTTTAATGAATTGTGTGATTCAAAACTTATTTAAACAATTGTATTGAATGGTGGCACTATCTGATGAAGTCTGATGAAGTCTAATGAAGTGCTTACTGGTTTTGCTTTAATAAGTATCAAAGCCTTGTTGGCGACGGTAGAAATATTTTTACTTTTTTTTTTCTTTTAGTTCTTTTAGATCATTGCATCCCAGCAAAAGGTTGCTTCTGTTGCCAAAACTCCACGCTTAATTTTGACATGAGTACCTGTGTCTGCTCAAGGATTTTCTATACTCCTCTATTCATGCATGTTTGCTTCCTCATATATGTTGACAAGGGCTGCCGCCATCATCATCTTGGATAGCTGTAGCCTACATCCTTCCCTGTATGAGTTTCCTGCTTTGTACAAGCCTCTGTTTGTACCAGACTAGTGTCTGAGCTGGCCTGGAACAATCACACCCTAATCTCAGGATAAGTGAACCATACACAGATCACTCCCTTCCCCACCTGCTGAGTTCTTTCAGCACCTGTGCTTCTATATAAATTCTGTCTGGGTCACAGGTAAGGTCTTATTCTTCTTCATAATGAGTGTGGCATTTGGTGCACTGTGTTGATCATGCTTCAATACTCTGCAACTGATTAGACACCCACCCCTTTGAAAATGGCTTAAAGACACTTCATGTTGCATTATTAGATGGAATACTGTATGTTTTCCACTGCCAACGCTCTGTCAAGGCATATTCAGCACACACTTAAATATATAAACTAGGACCTGATAAAACAGTGCAGCAAATACACACTATATGCCCATTAATCAAAACATGGAAACTCTTTATCCAATGTACAGTACAGAAAGTCATCTGAGCAACATACACTTTCAATATCCTGAAAGTGAACAAAGTTGTTGGAGATGCCAGTGAAGGTAGGGACTGTACAGGAGGTAAGTCTGGTTTTCAGTAAGGAATAAGGGGATAAAGGTCAGGAATCCAACAAAGAAAAAATTACTACCCCACATCAGGTTCTGTTATTTATGAAACTGGGAGTGGAATGTGGAAATGAAAAGAATAGATGATTTTGATGGGTAGGTTTTGTTTTCTTAAGAAAAATTAGCAAGTAGTAAGTAATGCACCTTAGGAAGGAATGAGGCAGGGAATGGTAAATGGCTTAGTGGTAAAAAATGCTGGCTTATAAAGATGGCAATGGATGGAGGAAATGGAAAGCATCATCCACATACAGGCTAATAGCATGGTAGCTAGGCTACTGTAGAAAGCAGAGAGAAAGCTTGAGATCTTAAATAATGCAAGCAGTGAGATGACAGGGATAAAGCTGGACATAAAAGGGTTGTTTGTATAGACTTCAAAGCACAGGAACACATGATTACAGATTCAACATGTTGGATGGAAAAGGGAAAGATGTGAATTCTAATGCTGAAGCAGAAGCAGTTCTATACTCAGCCATCAAACAGAAAAAAACATTGAAAGACATGTCTCAACGAACATGCTGTTCATTGAGCCATTTGAGTACAATTGCATCACGGTAGGGATCAGGAAATTTACCCTTTCCCCAATGTAGTGGGATCTCTGAGTTAATATATATAATTAGTGGGGGGTGGGGAAGGTGCAGCCCCTCACGTGAGGAGTTTTGCTTTATGGCATTTTCGATGTAATGCTGTTTGCCGATTTTTCCATTTGACGGCTGAACACAGACCCAGCAGAAGCAGTACACATATTCTTCATTTTGGTTTTAAGAAAATAATGAAAAGCAGTGTACACGTTTGGGAGTTGTGAGCAATTATGCATGAGGATGATTGAACACACTAAAAAGTGCATGGGGGAGTATGGAGAATAAGTTCACAGCACTAAAAAAACAAAACAAGAAAGTCTGAGTATGCATGCTTGTGTGTGTGTATGAGAGAGGCAAAGAGAGAGAGTGTGTGTAGGCCATAAGACTCGTGGGTCTAACACAGACAACAAAACAAAAATAAATAAATACTACATTTACATGGCATTTGGCAAAGGCTGCATCTGAAAATGTTAGTTATCTTATATAACAAAAGATTAAGAAAATGATCTATTTGGTGTACACATGAAGACTGACTTTAAAAGTAAAGGATGGAGTTTGGGAGTTGAACTAGAGAAACAAAGGAAGAAATAGATTTGGAATTAATGAATATTGTTGACCAAAATATGCAACAAAACTGCACTGTTTATTCCTGAAAATCAGTTGTGTACTGGACTCCTGCTGCGATAGCGTTGTCGCCTCACAGTAAGACGCTGTCCCGTCCAGTTCGATTCTCAGCTAGAGGGTCTTCTGTGTAGAGACATGCATGAATGGGCGTACCTTTGTTGAAGGTTGTGCATCAGGGCTGGTAACTCAGCGCGTAAAAATCAACTACCAATCATTAGCGGGCTGGAGTTCCGCTGTGGCAACCCCTAACTGGGAAAAGCCGAAGGACACAAACAAACAAGTTGTGTACTGGACTCCACAAAGAGAAAGAGAGTGAGATCAAGAGGTGGAGACTTGGTGAAACACGTCATTTTTCCACGGAAGAGGAAACTAGTAAGGCCACAGCTGGGGCTCTGCATACAGTTCTTATGTGTCTATTCAATAAAAGTGAAATCAAACTTACAGAAAGTATTAGCAAGAACACCATGAAAATAATCTGGTGGTTAGAAAAGCTGAAGCAATAGAACATTAATATACTACAAGTCAAAAAGACAGTAGTTGGGAAGAAAATAAGATGGACAGCAGATCTGAAGCTGACACTGTGCTTTGCCTTTGCCTCTGTTTAAAGAGCTACTTTGCTTTCAGAACCCAAAATTATCCATTTAAAACTCACCTGGTATTCAGTGCTACCTATCCTCCAATGTTTATCCCAAGGGTCTGTGCTCGAGTCTTATTTTTTCTACATTTTCATTAAAGGAAAGGGTAAGTCTTGCATCTGACTTCCCTTATACAATACACCAATTAAGTTCTCTTATTACAGCCTAGTTTAGTGCAGACGTACAAAGATCCCGTATCTGAAAAACAACCTTGATACCCTGAACAGTATCTAAACGTAAATAAAACCTAGTGCATGCCATTTATGTTAGACCAATTATATTATGATAATTAACAATTCTTCTAGCAACACAGTAAATTAGATGGTAAAGTCTATAAAATTTCTGGCTGCAATTTTTAAATTGTTAAATGATCAGACTTTCAAGCCATATTTTCTATATCCAAAAAAAAAAACCCACCACCAAAAAACTGTACATTTTTATACCTCTACAGGTTCTCAATCTATATCTTGTAGAACTAGAACCAACACAGAACAAGTTGCACCACTCTTGTGACTCTTGTACTATTGTCACATTTGTCACCAACTACCATTCATGCCCCCTTCCAGATGTGAAGCTGGCTGTAATAAAAATGTCCAGTTTTCAACATGGTCAGCTAACTGTTTCACCATCTTTTTCTAATTCTGCACAAGTTTGCACATAAATGCCTGCATAAATGTAAAAGTCAATGTCTATTTCACGCATACTATGGCATTCCCTCACTCACTCACAAAGGTCTTCTAATGTTGCTCCATTTATTTCTACTGTATTGGCAAGAACTTAAACAGGATTACTGAGCCATGAGGCAGTTCTTTATCGTGTTATTAAAGCCCTTACAATGTGGTTTGACATCACAGGAGCACTACATTTGTCCAGACTGCCAGCTCTCTTGCAAGTTTGTTCTTGCCTTGTGCTTCTCAATTTTTCTTTGCTTCATTCTTTCTCTCTCTGCTGTTTTTACTCATACATTCTTTACTACTCCATCTCCCACCCTACTTATTTCCTGAGTTTACTTTTCATTTTGCCCTGCTCCCATTTTCCTGCATTACAGTCCCTTTTTTCATTTTCCCTCAACTATTTTCCTATTCCTTTCCCGGCATCTTCCCTTTCTCCTCTTCTTGTTTCCGTCATCTTGTTTAGGATATCTAATCTCAGTCTAAGTCTCTCTTAACTTGCTTACCCCTTTCCTCTCTTCATCTAGTCTTATTTATTACTTCTATTTGTTATTCTCTTGTTCTCACAATCATTTTTCTCTGCTCTTTAATTTCCCCAATGTTGTCTTTTCTTATTAGCTGTAAATTTCACAGTGTTTTCTTAACTCAAGTATTTCATATCTATCTATTCTGCACAGAATTTATCACTGCACCCTCATCTTTCTCTTTGTTCTCCTTCATACATTATTTTCTTTTAAGTGTAACCTTTATTTTGCATGTACAAATATTTATTATACCATGACCCCCCCATTATTATTCCAAAATGTGCACGCTGATTGGCCAGCGTGCCCATTGTAAATCGAGTTATACTAATGGAAAAAGGTCCGGTCGCATAATGCCCTTCATGGACTTAATGCCAACAGAGACAGGGAGACTGAGCCCTGAAAGGACAATGCTAGGAACAACAAAAATAAATGTCCACACTGGCATAAACAACACAGAAAAAGCAAGGGAGATGGAGAGAAGCAGCAGACACTGTAGTAGTGATCATTTGAGCATCTACTGTTTATTAAATTTACATACACAACTGTAATATGACCATCATACTGGTCACTGCTGCAGAAGTTTTAGCCATATCAGTAGATTGCACTGGCTTACTATATTTGGGAGGTGGAAGAGGAGGAGTCCAGGATGTCCTTGAGAATGGTCCTAGCAAAGCATGAACCAGACCTAGAGAAGGAATTGAGCTTATAGTACTTTTAAAAGTAAGTTTAGAAAACCAAGTTGCAGCTTCTAGAATACTTTTAGCATATGACCCTTTCCAAATACCCAGAGATGAAGTCAAGGCCCTGCTAAAGTAGGCCTTGACTCTCCCTGGAATAGTTCATTGTGTAGAGTATAATAGCCTTAGACAACCATTTGCAAATAGCCTGTTTTGACACAGGTTGCACCTTTTTACCTTCACAAAAAAATGAGCAATCAATCTGAAGATCTAAAAGATGTAGTTCTGTCAAGATAGTACTTGAGACATCTGTGAACATCTAAAGTATGAAGTATCCTCTCTCCCTCATTTGTAGGTTCAGGAAAAAAATGGGAGATGAATAGTTTGGTTTAAAATAAACTCTAATACCACTTCAGGCATAAAAGAAGGATTAGTTCTCAAATAAACTCTGTCACTGTGGAAAATGAGATAGGGATGACTCACCATAAGAGCTTGTAACTCAGATACCCTTGTTGCAGAGCACAAAGCAATCAGAAAAAAACGTTTTCTGTGTTCAGAACCTCAAGTCAGCTAGGTTAGCAGGTTCAAATGGAGTAAATGTTTGCCATTGTAGAACAAAATTAAGATCCCGACAAGGGACCACAGATTTTCTTGGAGGCATCTTATGCAAAACCCCTTTGAAAAACATTTTGACATCAGAATACATTGAAAGAGGAGGATCCATAGGCAGACATGCTGAAATGGCCAATAAATGAGCCTTGATAGAAGAGTAAGAATGGCCACAGGATAGTAACTCACACAAATATTGTAAAACCAGAGAACAACTAGATCTAAATTGATGCTGGTTGTGTTGTTTTCACCAACTAGAAAACATTTTCCCTTTACTAATATATCATTTTCTTGTAGCAGGCTTTCTTGCCTCCATCAGTACCTGCTGCACTTCCTCAGTAAATAGGTGCCTAAAGGGAATAAGACTACATTATCCAGGCAGTCAACTGAAGCTGATTGGGGTTGGGGTGTATCAAACACCCCTGTTCTTCTTTGAGTAGATCCAGTCTTTGAGGAAGCATTTGGTAATTGTTCTTGACTATTTCCAAAAGAAAGGACAACAACGGTTGCCTGGGCCAGAAGGGAGTCAACACAATGATCTTGGGGAATTCCTACTGAATCTTCAGAAGAACCTGGATATTATTGGAAAGGGTGAAACAGCATGCAGGAACATTACTGTCCAAGAAAGAAAAGGCATCTGTCTTCAAGAACTTCTTGCATGGAGTCCTGGACAGAATCGTGGCAGCTGATTGTTCAGAGTGGAGGCAAATAGGTCTACTTGAGGAACAGACTGCAGATGAACCAAATATTGAAAGATGCCTGATCTACTCACAATTCATGAAGACCTGTCACTGTCCTGCTTAGGTTGTCTGCCACACAATTTTGCTATGATGGAATGTAGGATACCTATAGAGTATGCATGTAATGTAATTGTGCCGTTAAGCAATATGTCATGTTAACATGGCTAGTCTGCAAAGGGACTATGACTTGGTTCCCCTTGTTTGTTAATGCACCACATGACTGTGGGGCTAGCTTTAACAACTTGAACAGATCCTGGGGACCAAAGAGCTAAGTGTCTTAATCAGGGCAATCATGTCTTTTACATTTATATGCTTGCATCTGTCCTTAGTGAACCTCACACTTTACACTTTTATTCCTACTGAAACTGCTCTCCAAGCAAATTCTGAGATGTCTGAGGTAACTGACTGCTTTGAAATAGGGAGGGAGATGGGGAAACCTTGATTTAAGTGATTTCTCATCTAACAAACCCCAGCACTGAATTTTAAAAAGAAAAAGGCTATTGGAGATGGGACCAAAGAGATTTTAGATATCACTGTATCTTTCTCATGTGGAGTCTTGTGAAGGGTAGTATAAGACTCACAGATGCCATGAGACCCAAAATCCTGAAGTATTAACTCACAGTGACTGAAGTCTGAGTGGAAAACTTTTCAAATAGGTTTAGATAAAGATCTATTTTGGTCTGTGAAAGAAAAACTCTCTGAATAGAGTTCTCTTGCTGATATCCATGTAATACAGTCCTGTGCAATGGAGTCAAAATAAGACTTTAGAATGTTCTCTTGGAATTCCAGCTTGTGAAATAAATCTTTCACCCAAGTAAGAGATTCCTGCCACTTTGAAAAGACTCTGCCAAGATATGCAAGTTGTCTGAATAGGGAAACATGTCGATACTCTGTAGCCTGCGATGTGCTATTATTGGAGCCAGATACTTTGAGAACAGTCTTAGTGCAGTGGATAGTCCAATAGGTAAGGCAAAGGTAATAGTGTAAGCCAGACAAACAAATCCTTGAAAAACATCTGAAGTCTGAATGAAAAGGGATGTGATTTTAATCATATTTTAAATCTAGTATTACCAAGAAACTTGAATGAGGAAGACGAGATAACAGCTTTTGATGAAACATCATTTTGAACTTGGGCACTATCACAAATAGGTTTAGGAAAGAATGATCCATAACAGGTTTCCAAATACTTTCTTTGGCACAAAAAAAACATCCTTGAATAAAAATGTTTCACCACCTGGGAAGGAGGAACTGTTTCTATCATTCTATCACCACCTATTACAGGGACAGCATGTGATGAAGGACAGGTGAAAATAAAAGAGTCTGGTCTAGTGGATGAGGAATCCCCACCCCTATTCTCCCACTGCCATCTTGTAATACTGATGAATGATCTTCAGAACCCATTTGTCTGAAACTATCCATTACCAAAGGGAAAAGTAAAGGAAGAACACAAGCCAACCATTGATCCTCAAAGCCTCAGAGGAGTGAACTCTTTGGTAGCAGGAAAACTCTGAAGGGCTTTATATCAAACCTGTTGTTTTAATCATCTCAACTTGAGCTGAGAAATGCTTCGAGTGCATGGAAGGTACCCAAAAGCTTTGGAAGCTGGATGGCTGTTATATCCTTGGCAAGAAATAACTCAAAAAGCTAAGACAACTTCAACAGTGATCAATATGATAAACACTTTAAATGCATGCCAAGAAATATTTTTTTAACATTACTCAGAACAAGCTCTGAGGTCCTGGAACAACTTATAGACAAAATGCTGGCAGGTGTTTCATCAGTGGTAATGAAAGAAATGTTGAAGTTATATGAGACGAATGGCAGCCGAGCAGTAGATATCTGCAACGGTCAGGAAGTTAATATAGGTCAGTGGTCTTTTTCTAGTGAGTAATTCATCTTTTCATTGACATGTGTGTTCTGTTCCATTAACTCTGACATACCAACGCATATTTTAAACCCTTGAAAAGTAGTTTGTTTACTTAAGGTTTGCACATATATTAAAAAAATGAAAAAATATGGAGGCTGTGTCGATTTCTAATGAAAGCACATGCTTAATGTGGTCTTTTTGCACTGCTCCTAAGCAGTCTCCATTTGTATTAATATGGTTGCAAAAGGGGTGCTATTAGACATGCTACTGAAGGAAATCATAAGATATAGGGGTGGTAAAATTTAAAAAAAAAAAAAAAATCTCAAAAGTCAGCAATTGTTTTGTCTCAAGTGCTGTGACATCAGAGTTTTGGAAATAAATTTATACATAGATTAGAGGCTCTTTTCCACATCAAGAAAATATCTTTTGAGATTTTCTCATCTTCTGAATAATTAGGAATAAGATTGCTTCCTACTAAACATAATATTACAAAACAAGCAAACAGCTTTCAATTTAAACCTGTGCATCCATGATCAAGCAAAGCTTATATCACTACCACCATCTAAACTGAACACTAATTTAAAATGGAAGTTTAAATCTGAAAAAGACAAGACAGACTTCATTTTCAATGATGAAAGGGTATAGCACAGATCTGTTGCACCTGACAAAAGAGTCCCAACCACCATTAGTTTTGTGCAGTGAAACTGTATCAATGTTCACTTCACAGAATGATATAAAAAACCTATTTAGTTTTTCTCCAATCAGTGGAAGGCAATGTTCTGTGAGTAATTCCAGTCCAACCCCATCTACTACAGAAAACAGCCATGCCCTTCCTTCCATTTGAGATGCACAGTGGACAGAGGAGTTGTATTGCTACTTTCATCCAGAAATGGACAGGAGTACAGTTTTCGACTTCAGCTTATTCCCTTCGAAGTAAACAACTTCCACTGAGTTCCTTTTCTTGGTGTAGATGATACTGTTTATTAAAATGTAAATAACTTTATACATTCACAGCAAAATCATATCTTGTATCTACCTCTGTTTCTGTACATTATGAAAACTTTTACTTTATTCTTAATTTTCAGTAAACAAGGTATGCTCTCACTTTAAAGAAGTATTGTTAACTAGGCAGCAGGTAAACCACTTACTAAAATAGAAGAATGAAGCAAGAAAAAGCTGCTGCCACCCTTTTAAGGTAGCTTCTTTTTTTTTTAATTTTCTTTACTGCTTACATTCACATTAGCATTCTAATATTTACTAAGGTTCCATGCAATTTATTTTATTGCATTTGTTTTATTGATTTTGTTTACCGGGAAAGTCCACTGGGCCTAAAAGAGCCCATTTTCAGTGGCAGCCTGGGGAGAAAAGCTCCAACGAGATACAGAAAAAATATAAACATTAATTGGTATAGAAGTAGAAACAGTGTTACAGATAGTAAATATAGTAACATATACAGAATATATACATAAAAGCAGGAATCTAGTTTGTTTGATTACAGTAATATATACAGAAAATATACATTAAAGCAGAAATCAATTAATTCAATCAGAGTGGTATTACATTTGTCTACATTTTGCATACTAACATATCTCATCTCTAAACTATGGTGACTTTCCTTTATCATCACAGTTAAGTGAATCTACACGTTCTCGACACTTGTTGCAAAACTTCTCAGTACTTAACAGAGCACATCATTAGACATCGTCTAAACTCATCTTCACAAAGGATAATATCACTCTCCCGACTAAATCCCATAAAACCACAATACTCAAAATCATCCATAAATCATATCTTATATGTCCAGATCCATTTCTACTAATATACACCATAGATGTCTCCTCTACTTCTTATCTTATCGCTATTCAGCATGCCACTTTACTCACAAATGTTATACTCTCTAGCTTCATCCCCAGAAATCCTGGATCAGCAACAGGTAACTTTGCATGTCAGCCTGCCCTATGACAATTTACTGCAGAATATTTCACCTGCACTTCTAGACTACTCCTCCCTTCTATACATCTTCAACCTCAGGATGCATATCATCTTTATTCTACAACACATGAACCAGTGTCCAAGACTCATAAGTTTCCCATTATCAGACTTTTAACTTTAAAATAAAAGAATACCAAAACAATTTTTATTACTATTCAGTCCTGAGGACAGCATCCACCACAATGCATTATATCTGAATCATACATTTCCATATTTTATAGTATGTGCAATAATTGCCTATTGCAACCCTTTTCTGTGAATGTATCAGCATTATTTCAGTTTGTATTTAATATTGCTCCTTAATTTCATTGTATGTTGTTTTCATTTTATTGCCAGTTGGCTTTGTTCATACCAGAAAACATCTTTGAAAAGTGTACTTAGGTTAACAAATATATATGCATGCATGCATAAGTAAATAAAATAAACAAACATATAAATACATGTTATCATAAATATCAGCTTTGCTATAATTTTACTTTATACCAACACTCAGTTTTAACAAGTTGCCCTTATTCAACTTAATATCAAATTACTCAATGGCTAGATTATACCATCATCCACATAATAGTAAGAGCATAGTATCTATGACTAATCCTTCACCATTTACCAACAAATCTAGAATATAAACAGCATTGTGTGCTATTTTATACACCGAAATGTGATACACATCTTTCTCAAAAAGTTATCATATTCTGCATCATATCTCCAGTTCAAATTCCCACATATTTTCATTAAAAAACACAACAAACTCATATAAAGCAATATTTCCCATTATAAATTCGTCTTGTCCATATTATTAATATATCATATTCTGCAATAATTATTCTTGCTATGAAATTACTCCATATAATTCATCATCATCAGCCTCCTTTTTCTACATGGAGTTGGGGTATCATGTAAACTGTCACCATCTCTTTCAATTTAATGCCACACTCTTAGCTGACTATCAAAGATCTTCTCTCACACAATTCATCCACCTCTGTTTGATGTCCTCAATTCCTCTTACCTTCTTCCTGTCTGTCCCAAATCATCTTTATCAGATTGTCTTCTGCTTTTCTGCATGTGTCCTAACCATCATAATTTGTACTCTTTGATCTTTTATGAAATTGGAGTGACTTTAGCTTCTGCTCTTATGTCCTTATTTATTCATCTGTCCCTCAGTGTGCATCCTGATAACCTTCCCAGGAACTTAATTTGTATCACCTCTAGCCTCATCTGCTCTGCCTTTACTGCCTAGGTTTCTGTGCCATACAGTAGTACTGGTCCCACTCCTGTCCTGTACACCTTACTTTTCAGTTTCTTTGGCATTCTTCCATCATAGACTACAACTGAGACTCTATGGCAGTTGGCTGCAGCCCCTCTGATTCTAGCTTTGAACTCTTCAATCAGATTTCCCTTCTCTTCAACCACCCACCCCTACACTAGAAGCTATTTACCTGTTCCACTATCTCCTCTTCTATCTCAGTTCTCAGCTTCTTCTGATTTCCCCAGTTTGCTGCCATTACCCCCATGTTATCTGTGCTTTGTTTCATCCCGGGTACCTTCATTTTTGCATTCCATTTCCAATCCTTTGCTGAAGTTCTTGCTCAGAGTCTGCCTGTAATGCTACATCATTTGAACTTTGCTGATCTGTCCCCTCCGACCTGTTTGGTAATGTAGTCCATCACCATTATTAACAGCAGTGGGCTCAGAGCTGAACCCTGGTGCACACTCACTCCTATGGGGAACCCCTCTGTGAACTCAAACACTTTACTTGAGTCATTGGGTCATTGTATGTAGCCTGCATTAAATCTACCAATGTTTATGGGACTTCAAAATACCACAGTACTGCCCATATCAACTTTCTTGGGACTTTGTTCATATAAGTTCATAGATTAGTAATAGGTAACTTCCTTTGGAACCATTTTAAGCCTAGCCAACTACCCCATGTCAGATTCAAACCCTGTATCTTGTGCATGTAAGGTAAACACCTTAACCATTATGACAATCTCCAAGTCTATGAATGCCCGCTTGGACTCTTTCCTCATCTCTAGCTTCTTCTCAACTATCTGTCTCACTGTACACATTGGGTCAGTTGTGCTACATCTTAATCTGAACTGCTCGTCTCCAATCTTACATTCTACTACTCTACGTATCCATGTATCAGGAGTTTGATGCCTCTGTACTGCCCACATTTGTGGATATCCACTCTGTTCTTGAACACTGGCATACTTATGTTTATTTTCCAGTCATTTGGGATATGCCTTTCTCTCCACATTGCTATGAGTAGCCTTAGGGGCCATTTCTCTCACGTCATCTTCATCATATCTGCTGTAACCTCATCTGAGCCTACTGCTTTCCCTGACTTCATTTTCCTTAGTGCTGTTCTTACTTATTCTAGAGTAGTCTCCTCTACTTCTCTCATCATGGTCCATCTCTGTAGCAGTACAGCTTCTGTGGGGTTTTCTCCATTCAGAAGCTGCTGTAAAATACTCCTTCCATCTATCTTTGATGTCCTGTGGACTGGTGAGCAGGTTGTTGCTGGTATCCCTTATGAAGAGTGTCTGACTATCTTCTTTATCTTTCTGTCTTTGCCTTGCAACCTGATATAGTTTCTTTGTGCCACCTACGGAGTCACTTTCCGGAAGCTGGCAGAGTGATTCCAATTCCCTGTTCTTTGGTACAGCAACTCTTTTTAACTCCCTTGTTAGCCAACTAGTAGTCCTACCTAGCTGAGTCAGTCTTTTCTATCTCACACTTTTGCCTGAACTTCTCCTTTCTTTTGATGACTTCCTGGACATCCACATTCCGCCACCAGCTTTTATGTACCTTATTTCCATACTTGGCTTGGCCACTATCACTTCTATAGTCCTCACACATGCTGTTTTGAGGTTCTGCCATTCTTCTTCAACTCAGTCTATTTCCTCCTCTTCATGGAGTGCTAGAACCCTGAGTAATTCCATTTCCTTGAACTGCCATACTTTCTCTCCAGTCAACATACACATCTTCAGCCTGGTCTCTGTAGACTTTAGAGAGCCATCTCTGACCCCTGCTTGCAGCTGATTGTGGCAACCAGTGGTTTATGCTGTGGGCTGACTGTTTCACTGGGGATGACGTTGCAATCATTGATTCTACCCCAGTACTCTTTCCTTGCTAGGAGAAAATTGCATGTCAGTCACTCTTATATGTCATCTTGTGATGGTCTCTCTTTCTGAACCATGTGTTATCTGCTATCAAGCCGTTTGCCAGACAAAAGTCTAGAATGGCCTCCCCTCCTTTATTCCTATTGCCCCACCCATGTGGACCCAGACAATCTTCATATCCTGCTCTGTCTGGCCCAATATGTGCATTCAAGCATTACAGAGACCAGTTGGCATAATGGTTAAGATCTTCACCTCCCATGCACTCCATATAATTAATTCTTTAAAATGTATATCCATCGCTTTATACAACATATTCTGCATTATCTTTACAGGTTCAATCAAATGCCCATTCAGTATAACCAAATCTTCACCAAACAAAAATCAATAATTTATAATTACATGACACAAAGTTCTCACCTTTGTGAGTTTTATCATATCCACATAGTTAATGAGTGACCATATTCTGTAACAATAATTCACTTTATAAAATGACTGTATAATCAGTATAGCACCATTACTCTGTATTAACAGTTCTGCGTGGATGGTTAATACAGGACTATATTTCATGACTTAAAAATCATCTCAGTGAATATCAAGCCTGTTTAGTGCAAATGATATACAAGTACTAAAAGAAAAACATCTCAACCTTTTATGTCTTTATAATACTTAAA
Organism: Protopterus annectens; assembly: GCF_019279795.1. Lineage (NCBI taxonomy): Eukaryota > Metazoa > Chordata > Ceratodontiformes > Protopteridae > Protopterus > Protopterus annectens. The sequence goes on along the minus strand of NC_056747.1, from coordinate 481,772,633 downwards.
CACATTAAAATAAAAATACTGCAGTATCCTCCATTCTAATTAGTTGCTGTTCATCTGCTTGGTTTGTTTTACTGACTCTGCTGCCATACTCTGAATCTCAAATACTGGCTGTTTAACACGTCCTAAGGCTGCTTGATGAACCTGAAGGAAATGTTGCATCTTCCACTCACATCATTTACTAACATTAAAACTATGCAATAGACAAACTGCTTAATTTCCACACTTCAAATATTGCTCCTTCCAAAACAGTTAACTCTCATTCCAAACAATGTTCAGTCATATGGGTAACACTTCACTGTATTCCATTTCAAACCTTGCATTAATAGTCTCAAATGCTTAGAACTTCATGATAGTCAATGATTTCTAACAACTGGGCAAATGTCTATACAAGTACTCGGTAGCCCAAGTATGGAACAAATTCCTAGAGACATATGTTGTAACTTAAACCAATCCTACTTCAAAGAGAAACTCAAACTTTATCTTCTCAACTCCAGAATCTGCCCTTGTCAAGCCCCAACTTAACTCCCCTTACCTCATCTCCTTCCTCTTCCTCATGCACAGAGCTATTTCCCCCTCAGAGAATGGTTACTAGTCCTAGCTCTCTAATCACAACTGTTGAATTTTAAAACTTGTTGTAAATATGTATATACTTTTGTTACTCTGTATACTTTTTGACAAGTGTATTTTCCTGGTGTAATGCATTTTAAGCAATACCTCCTTAGGTATATGTATTTTAGTATTTGCAAAAATGTTACTTAGTTTTTGTGTAAACTGTATTTTTTTGGAGCTTTTCTCCTCGGGTCTCCACTGAAAATGAGCTACAAGCCCGGTTGGACTAACCTGGTTAACAAATGTCAATATATAAATAAATAAAATAAAACCTCTAAAAATCATCTTATGATCTATTTTTTACAGGTACTTACTCAAAAATGTTATTAATACTGCTTCTGTCTACCAAATAGAAAAACATTCACATGCCAGACATCTAGAGAGTTTGTCCTTTCTCTGTATTATGCTAGGCAAGTGGTCTGGCAAAGTTAAACAACTTCAAAAAAAAAAAAAAAAAAAAAAAAACTCCTGTTATATATCCCTTAAAACGGAAGCAGCCTCATCATGTTTCTCAGACCATCCTGTTCTAGATATTGCACAAGTAAGTATTCATCTTTTATCCCCCAAACCCACATTCTCTCCCCATTCATCTTCTATTTCTCCAACATTATCAATGCCTCTCATTCCTTTAACTCTGCACTTGCATCATGAGGCCTCTCAAAAATTAACATGTTACCAGTCAAACTTTCAGTGTTACAAGAAATGTCTGTTTTGCCCTTTCTCTTCACTTGCATTACGTTACTGCTTCTAGAAGTAACAAAGGATGCTTCAATGTGAGCTCAGAATAGTCGCACTAAACAACCAAGTTACTGATAAACTTTAGCCAGCCCACCAAAGTATTTCCTCCTGCTCATAGCATGTTAGAAACTCAATCAGTATAGGCTTCAGATTCCTAGCTTTAATGTCTGACTCCAGTATTGGAAATTGCCTTAACAAAACAATCCCCAAAAAAACTTTTGCAAAGTTTATCCATTACACCATCTTGGGATCTGCAGAGTCCATCAAATCTAACAATTCTTTACCATCCAATATTTCAAATAGTTGCAAATTTCACCTCCTTACCTTCTACTCCAATTAATTGCTGCTGTTCACCTGCTCAATTTGTTTTACTGTCTCTGCTGCCAAATGCCAAATATCAAATCTTTGGCATTTAACAGGTCCCATGACTATACGCTGATGATGAAAGAAGGTGAAATCCTCTACTACAGTCCCTTCCTAATATTTCTGATGCAACCATAAACAGTCTGCTTAACTTCCAGTTTCAATCTGTTTTGCTTCCAAGCCATTTGTCACATCTGAATTATTTACTTGTATCAATTATATCCGGTCTCTGCCCAAAGACAGTGAAGCACCATCACGATCCTGCTCCAACTTGCAGCTTTTACTACATTGCTGAAATGGTCAAATGCAGCTACACATTCTGCTTCTGCAGTCGGTCAGTAAAAGTTACCTTTGGTTTTCAACAGACTTAAAAATGCATTGGTTACTCAGATTTATGAAAGAAATGTTTGTCTTAACTTCACCCAGTTTTTTGAAAGAACTGTCGATGTTCTAAATTTACCCAATTGGCCCTTAATGAATTTAATACTTATCTAATTAATTTAATATGTCTACAGTACCCAGTAATCTTTGTATAACTGGAGTTTACCATGATTTAATACTGGAATCACTGCTGCTTTTTCTGTACCAGATGAGATGTGGATGCACTGTAGAGGCATAGATAATATATAAAATACAGATGTTGCTGATGTTAGTTAAACATAATATAGTTTACAAATTAAGTGATCTAACCGTGTGTTAATAACCTTTGCCTAAATTATGCTAAAACTAATAATGCACTTGTTGTTTAGATGTAAGACCGGTGAGAATCTCTGAGTAAAGCTACTTAAAGTAATATCATCCAAGGGCAGGGTAACTGAACACCTACTTGTATTTTAATATTTCATTTTACATCTGCATAAGTATTTAAATGTTTCAGTACATGCTGAACACTAAACTGGTATGTTACACTATCATTTTATAAAATACTGAATGCTGTATGATACCATAAACCCAAATGTAAGGCAGATGGAAAGTAATAAATTCCTCCAATGGTAAATGCAGGTATAGGACTTACAACATTAAAACAAGCATAAATGCAGAGGCCTTGAACAGCTTATCAAAAAATAATAAGAGTTGCAACTGAAGCTAGTAGAAATCCATATCATCTCAGTATTATATTATGTTTGAAACAGATGAGTTAATCAAGTATGTTATTAAAAATGATAAAGGGTAAAGGCAGCCTGCATAGTTCTGTAATCTGTCAGAATTGTTACACTTCCTGATACACATGGGTGTGTATGCTTAGGGAGTTGAGGTCTGTATCATTTTCGGATGCTACTGCACATTCCAGTTTGTCTGGATGACTTGATCCATGTGCAGCTGACTCTGATTCTGGCCTAATGACATTGTGGAAGAATTTCCTGAGCATATGATATTGACTGCTTATTTTTTATCATATAATCAGCCTTGATAGAACTTGAAACCTTAAGATAGGGAAGGTTTTTCGTGTTTCTAACTCTCACATATGGACATAATTTGCAGAAAAGAAACACAATGGAGATATACTTCAGTACATTTTTCTTTTAATACTGCTGCTATATAGAAATAATTATATTGCAAGCTATGAGATATATAGGCTTCATATAGTTTTGCCAGAGTGAGCCACTACTGAAATACATGTATGAGTACACCACGTTTGTTTGGAAACATACAACTGATTTATAGGCAAAGTATTGTTTATGCCCATTCTGCCTTATAATACATCTGATCAGTATAAGCAGGGATGCTTATATATCAAGACTGTGATGTACCTAATTTTGTAATATTTTTGGAACCGTATTTCCTGATATATTTCTAATCCAAAACTTTGCTCAGTAGGTATTAGATTTGGTTAACAAAATGTAAATAAAAAAAAAAAAAAACATAGCTATCTTAATTTCCGTTTGTGTAAAAAAATACTCCTATTTCAAATGCCACAATAAGGCATTAACAAGTGGTATGCTGAATTTCCCCCTGCACTGTAAGCCACGCCAATTTCCTGACAACGTATTCTTGTACCATAGCAATGAAATTTCAGATAAATATTAATCTTCAAATCATGTCATTAACTCTATTGCGCTATGAAGATGAGGGCATAGCAGAAATTGTTCATTTTGATACAGGAAAGGTTTAGGATGTCTTACATTTTCAATTGCTTTATTTCATGCTAGCCCGCATTTGTACTGAAAGAAATGTTAGAAAGGGAGAACACAGTCCTTTACTAATTCTGTACATGTGGTTCCTCAAACTTATTCTGGTTGCTACATACTCAGTGAAAGCAAAGAAGAATCAGAAGGGATCCAGAAATTAAATCAAACTAAATGTATTATACAGAGGAAAAAAGAAGACAGGGAAAGAAGTATCTGATGCAGAGATATTTAAAAAAAATCTTTTCATTATGAGAAACTATCATGGAAAAACATTACTTCTATGAGGAACTGTCTTGCATGTGTGTCAACTGCTCAAGCACAAATCTTTTACCATTTTAGCTGTGAACACCATTTATTCCTAAAATACAAAGAGAAGGAATCACAATTCTTATCCCTGTCTGTTCCTGTTTATTTTTATACACTGATTCTAGTAGTAGTCCTAAAACAAGGCTAATCAGAGTATTTTAGTGGTGGCAAACTACAATTATCAACCACAAAAAGATTCATTCAGCAACTAGATAAAATTATTTAAAGTTGATAACTACAATAAAATATCAGCAGCACATTTGAGGTAGTAAATAAAAAATAATAATAATAATAATAACATGCCTCTGTTGCAGATGAAAACAGCTTTGCAGTGTCTCTTTCTTAGTGCCTCTGTATTAGAAGCATGACACAGACATCTGTCCCTTCACTGCGTATGGGTAAAGTAATATAGGCATGCTCATTAGAGGAGAAAGGATGTCTCCCTTTTCCTGATAATGTGTAAAGGTATCTAAGTATCTATCAAGGAGACTTATGACTGAATATTACATCAGTTAGCATACAGTACATTTCTAGATGCAACGATTACTAAAAGGAAGCACTATTAAGTATTTTGTACATGTATGACTGATCATGATTATGGCAATATACAGTAACTTTTGCATTTAAAATGAGTTAAGGCAATGACATTGCTAAAAATGAATAAATATTTGTTTAACATACCATCTAAAAGTTGGCACACTCAAGAATGCACCATAGTCCTTATCCTGCACTGCAGTATCAGTAATGGACAATGAAGCCAAACAGCATGAGTAGGAACAGAACTTCTGATCTCTCAGCATCAAAAACAAGTATACCACCTGTTGTGTCACTGGATTCAGACTAATGTTTTTCTAATTGTATTCAATTTGGCATCTGTCCCAAGTCAGGTACTTAATATTTTAGTCTGGTTTATCACTGACTGCTTATAATCATGTGATCTTTTGCAGTTCTGTTTTATTCACCTATATTATTCAGACTTCATTGTTTTTTACAGAAGATGTCTCTTTTGAATAATATGGAGAAAAAAACTCAAGCTTATTTTCTGAATAAAGAGCTTCTATAAATATATAAGTATGGTTCTTATTTTTTTAATATTTCTTTACTATCTGAGTAGGTGCTTTTTTCATCCTGAGAAGATATAAAAGCCTGCATACCACTCCTATTACCACTAGATTCTCAGGGTCACGGTATATGCTGGACACAATCTGTCATTTAAATAAGTAATTCTGTTTTGCATTACATAAGCCTTTTGCCTTTTCAGTTTTACTTTGGACTTCATTATATGGAGCTATTACCATATACTGCCTTTCCTAAAATTCTGATTCAGCCTTACTACAGATCACACTATTATCAAGAGTTTCACCGTCCTCCATTCCATCAAACATGTCTTCTAGCATCCTAAGGTATACTTCTGGAGCTGTCCAGATTCCAAAGTAGATGGTAAAAATAGAGTAGTAAAATCATAGTTTAGCAGTATGCTTGCTTACCACTGTTTGGGAGAGCTCATATCATGCATTTACATCAAGAAAAACACTCTTCACAAACTCGTAATGTCCCCCACGTATTAATGTATTGAAGCCCCTGTGGCCTCAAGCTTCTATTTTTTCCCACTATCACAAGTGAACTGAGCCATATAGCTCAAGTCTTGTGATCTGTTCCATATTCTATTAGAAAAATGATCTCAGCTTTCAATCTACTCTTTAGAACAATTTCTGTTTTCCTCATTGGGTGTATCAATGGTTCTGCACTACTTTATGAATGTATTTTATGAGTACCTGGTAATCATCCAACCCCCTTAAACACTTTTCTTTGTTATAATACCACATAATGTGTGTTACTGACTGCCTCATTCTCTTATTTATTGGGTAACTTGCTTTTACACTAGTGCAACTCATATTAAGAACTTTGTTAATGGAAGCAAACCTCTTTCAGATCTTTAACCAGAGGTAAAGCTTTTTCTTTGCTTCCCATAACCAAAAGAAGGCTTCTGCTGCAGTTTCTTTCTGGGTCAAGAAATGTTATTTTTTTTTTCAGAAGGGCTTATTAGAGTGTCTTCTTATAATAAGTCTATAAATTTACACTCCTGGCGTAAATCTCTAGATATCTGCAAAATATTTTTACCACCTTTATGAAATCAAGAGTTAAGACATAGGCACATGTGCATTAAACTAAAAAGAAAACAAACTCTATTAATATTTTTATTTACATACATTATACATCATTCCACGGTGGTACAGCGGTAGCGTTGTTACCTCACATCAAGAGGTTCTCCTGTTTGATTCTCGGCTTGCCTTGGGAGTGCCTTCTGTGTGGAGTCTGCATGTCCTCCCCATGGTTGGGTAGCATTCGAAAGACATGCGTGAATAAATGGGCATGCCTTCATTGAAGGTTGGGTGTCGAGCTGGCACCTTGGCGTTTCGTAAAAAAATCTACTGCCAATCATTAGTGGACTGGAGTTCTGCTGTGGCCACCCCTTACCGGGAAAAAGCCGAAAGACAAACAACATTTACATACATTATACATTAATGTTATGTATTCTTTTTTTAACAACTATCACTCAGTCCAACATTACATAAATAGCTCAATTATAGCTTTTCTGTAAAACCCATTCCTCCACCTAAACATTATTCTGCATGTAGTGTTCCAACAAATTCCATTAATTTCTATGTAATTTTCTCCTTCCCTTTTCTAAAGATTTCACTTCTGGTTATCATTGTTACAATATTTAATACCGCAAATACAGTCGGTTTAGATTTTGATTACCATTTTCTAGTAAATGCTTTTTTGGCTGCCAACAGAATTAAACTTAAGACCTTACTATCTCTAAGTAATTCAGATCCTGTGCCCCAGCTCAAGTGAGTAATTTCTTAGATACAACCATTTGCTCCCTCAATATTTTTGACAGAGTGTTTTGTAGCAAATTTTTAGTCGGACAACTCATAACACTCACAAAAAACATATTCCCAGTTATCTTTCTTCCCCATCACAATTCTAGTATTTGCCATCTACACGGGGAAAAATTCTTTGAAGTCTGCTTGGGGTATAAAAATACCTATTTAAACAAAATCCTCAACCTTCTTGACTTTGTTGCATACTTGGAACTTTGGAAGACATGCACGTCTTCCTATCACTCCTTTATAAATTACTTTTCCAGTGGCTCTTCCCAATCTTTTCTAATGTCCTCTGACTGATTATTAGAGTATATTTCAATATTTATATGTCTTACTAATAATTTTGTAAGGCATTCCCTGGTAAAATGTTCACTTGGGCCAGAGTTTCCATTTTTAATAATAAATGCCCCCTATTTACATTTAAAATGTTGCCCTTGTGATGTAGAGTGATAAAGACCAAACTGCAGCCCATCCAACCCATGAACCTATTAGCAGCTTAAGCATTTCATGAAGTAGCAGGGTGGGGTACATGTTACCATCTCTGGTGGGATGGTGATTTTGTTGATGTCGCCTGTGATTATCCCTGTTGGAGGCTTAGGACCTCACTACTGATCGGTGCACACCAAATGGGTGATAAAATGAGGGCATGGCCAAGGTGCTGTAGAACTGGGGCAAAACAGCACACATCCCCATTTTACTCCCACTTTTTGGACTTTACCATGAGACCACTGAAGAAGCTGGGGTACAGGAGTAGATCAAAAACAGAACCCATCCCCTCAGCAGATATCAAAAGACAACCCCCTGGATGCCCTTAAAATCCTTGTTAGTTGCAGATTTACTGGAAAAAGTCCAGGGGTTAGTGCATAACTGGGAGACCCAGTGATGGACTCGGGGTACTGAATAGGGAGCTCCAGCTTAATGCAATGAGTAGAAAAATCACCCCCCCCAAAAAAAAAATATTTACATCCAAATGCATTACACATTCTGTCTTGGTATTTGTTTTCTGTTACTGCTTCCATGAATAAAGTTTTTTCTATGTGAACAAATTCTTACTTTGTATAATGACTTGCAATTTTTTAAAGTAAACATTTTCAGTGTGATTTTCCCCCTCTGTGCCTTGCCCAATCTTCAACATATGTATGATTCAAAAATAAAAAAAAAGTACCCAATGCAAAAGTGCACAACCAACTAAATGAAAAAAACAATCACTTCTAGAATAATTCAGCAGACCAAAAGATAAACTATTAGCACTTTTGTTCCTTCATTTGTTAACAGAACTTCATCAGAAAGTCATGTATGATTTAGGTGTCTGCTTCTCACATTCCTTATAAGCATCATCCTCAAATAACTTTCCTCATAGACTTACAATAACTAAAACTTCTCCTTTGCACTATGGTGCTCTGTGATGTCTGATTAAGGTTAGATCTGGCTCTTAAATCAAGTATGTTTTCACTCACTTGTATTGTAATTCTGTATCAGAGTGATCTCTTATTTCTGAAATCATTCCATACAGCAAAACAGCAAGAATAGTTATTTAATCTTAAATCAGAGATTATTAATGTATTCACCATAACTTGGCAACTGTGTTGTCCATTTTCATTCTTCCTCAACAATGGGTTCGGATCTAACCTTTGGATCCCCCCTTGAGCTCCAATTTCTACCCATAATGCTCTATTCTATCACCAACATCTCAGATCGAATTTGCTGCCTAATCTCCCCATTTTATAGCAGAAATAAACACAGACAGAAGATGGACTGAAGAATGACAAGGCTCAAACCAGGAAATGAATAGTTCCAATAAGGTCTAACAGGTAGTTCCAGGTGGGACAAGGATGAGGGAAGGATGTGAGGGAAGGTGAGGAAAAATGTAAATGAACAACACAGATGACAAGTTATGGGGAGTACATAACTAAAAAATCTGATGTCCTTTTCATTCTTCCAATGGGACAGAGTCCCCAGCTATGTAACCCTTGGGAGGCCCTCATGGAAGAACCTGTCAAAGCACTGTCAAATCAAAAGAAGCGCTGCTTCTGGAAATTATACCTAATTTGTAATGTGTAACAAAGGTATGACACTTTGAGCAAGTAGCTGCAACATAAATGTCATCAATGGAAGTTCTTGACCAAAAGGCAGCTGAAGTAGTCATGGACCAAGTACAATGAGCTCAAGGAGTTTGTAGTAATTTTAGTCTTTTTTTAGAATAAACCAATGAAATGCCATCAGTAATCCACTTGGCTAGAGTAACTTTAGATACTCCCTGATCCAAGCAATTTGGGGAGTAAGATACAAAGAGTTGATCAGACTTTCTCAACTGTTTTGTTCTGTGAAGATAAAAACATAGTTTTTTCTGTGCACATCAAGGAGATGAAGCACATATTCCCTCTTATTTGTAAAATTCAAAAAGAAGACTGGTAATTGTATGCACTGGTTGATGTTATGTTCAGATGCCACCTTAGGAAGAAAGGAAGGGTTAGTGTGCAGAGACACCCAGTCTTTATGTAAAATAATATAGGGAGGCTTTGCTGATAGGGCCTGCAGCTCAGAAATTTTTTTTTCTTTTTTTTTGAAGTAACAGCTAATAAAAAGATCATTTTCCAAAAAAGGTACTTCAGATCACATTTGTTTGCTGGTTCAAAGGGTTTTTGAGTTAAAACCTGAAGAACCACTGTAAGGTCCAAAGGAAAGCACCACCCTTTACTGGGGATCTGAGGAGAAAAATGTCTTTCATGAAGGCCCTACACAATCTGAGTAAAGCCAGAGAAGAAAATTCATTTCCAGAATGGAAATTTGAAATCGCTGACAACTGAAGTTTAATTATAGAAAAACTAGTTTCTTCATTAAAAAGAGTTTGGTGCTGAAAAGGGGTCAATATTTTGATTAGAGGCCCAAATAGAAAATGTTTTCCATTTTCTTCTGAAGACTTTCTTGGTACAAGCTTTGTGGGAGGCCATGATAATATCTTGAATTGGGGAAGAAAGTCTGGACTGTCTAACTATTACTGGAAGCAGAGAAACCATGCAGTTAGCTTGAAGGTGTGGATATTGGGGGTGCTGAATTCTCAATGGGTGAGACAGGAGATCATGAGTGGGTTCAAGTATCCATTGGGGGATATCGCAAGTGAGAGCATATGAAGAGCAACCATACATTCTGAGGCCAGGAGGGGGCAATGAGGATGAGTGAGATCATCAGTATGCTTGCTTTCTGTAAGAAATTTGGAATCACAGGAAGAGGAGGGTAGGCAAACAGGAGACCCAGGGGTCAATTGTGAATCACAGCATCTCTCACTGACTCCCCAGGAGGGGGGATCTGAGCTGTTCAGGGCTGAGGCTCCAAGAGGAAGTGATGGATCCAACAAAATCAGACCTGAACCCCCACACACACACACACACACACACACACAAGACTCAGTGCCAACCTCTCAGATCCAAAACCTGCTCTGATCTGAGGATATCAGAGCAGAACCAGTCAGGAACACTGTCAGTGTCCAGGAAGGTACTTTTCTTGGATCGGACACTGAACCTCTCTGGGATCTTCATATCCTGGGACTGAAAAAAACACTGGTTGGGTCAGAGGAGGAGAGAGAATGAACTTAGCAGATGCACTTATGGATCTAATAGGGGATGGAGCTGGCAGAACTCCCATCTGGATCTGAGACCTGAGAAATTTAAAAATAATCCTATCCACATCCACCTTGGGCAAGCTCTTAAAAGACCTGGAAGACACTGTGGATGATGGTGGTTAGTGTTTCATCAGAGTCTGGAAAATCTGGCCTGGTAAAGGAGGAGATACTGGCTTAATGTTATACTTTCGAGTATGGCTCCTGCGGGCAGAGCTAGAAATTGGATCCAAGGTCTTGGGATCTGATGAGGAAGTAAAAAAATGTGGAGAAATCACTATTGGAGCCAAAACTGTATGATCTGAAAGGCATTTAGGATCTGAAGGAAGGTGTTTAGGTTTAGCATCCAAAATCGTTGGATCTGAGATACTATTGGAGCCAAAACTGTATGATCTGAAAGGCATTTAGGATCTGAAGGAAGGTGTTTGGGTTTAGCATCCGAAATTGTTGGATCTGAGATTTTCTGAATTTTCTCCAATGACTCCAAGAAAGTTCGAGGAGACTTCAGTGGAGATCTCTTTTTCGTTTCTGAAGAAAAATATTTTGCTGGTTTAGTGGGGTTTGAGCCCCAGGAGAAACAGGCAAAAGACCTTTAAGTATTAATACATTGTGCCTGTCAGCTAATGTTCTGGGGTTGAAGGTAGAGAATACTGAACAGGCTATATTAAGGTAATCATGTCTTAATCAACAAATGCATTTTTTGTGGGCATCCAAATTGGGGATCTTATGCCCACAAGAAGTGCACTTCTTAAATTCTGTTTGTTTCTCAGACATAGCCAACTACAAAAAGAAATCCGATCCACTAGACAACCCTATAAGCCAAAGCAATTTTTTTTTCCAAGAAGATCAATAACAGAGTAAGCCCAAAATAAAATAATAAGTAATACCAGCTATGGTATGTTATAACTACCTAAAAAAGTAAGGAAAATATGCCAAGAATGGTATTCGATAGGAACTACTGAAGTACAAGATTATAAAAGGTAGAGCAAAAGATAAACACTAACTACACTAATGCCCAGTGAAAGCTAAGAGGGTGGAAAAAGCAAGTAAAAGGGTATCAAAGGAGGAGAAAAGGGAGAGGATTTTAACTCAAAAAATGATCACTTACAGCTCAAGAGCTGAACCTACTTTTAACCACAATGGCGGCAAATGAGATCTGAGGTGTTGGTGATGGAATAGAGGATTATGGGTAGAGGAAGAAGCTTGAGAGCTGCATCTGAAGTCTACTGAATGTGGCTGAGTCAGATCCAAGGATCAGATCCAAACCTATTGGTGAGGAAGATGAAAAGGGCAACATCAGATCAAACTGTTTAATAGACTCAACATATTCCGGAAAAATATATTTTCTTCAGGTCTATTGTTTTTTTCTGTGTTTACAATACTCGTCAACCTTAACCAAATGTAGCCGTAATATTACTTCCTCTTGCTTCAGTAGGTATGCACTGTAACCATCTGACGTGCCTCAATATGCCAGTACGTAAACAGCAATATATAACTTTAGTAGTTATTTTTCTTATACAATGTATGTGCCTGCAAATAAATCTCAAAATACTGAATGAAAGTTTTCCATAAATTTTTAGTTAGTTTTAAATTGTCTTCTGGGGGAATACCATTCAAATTTGCAATCATTTTGCTAACTTTGTTTCATAATTTAATCTTCATATGATAAATTGATGAAAGTAAAACACAACATTGTTTTTATCAAACAGCTGCACACCTGACTTCACACAATAACACAGTACAACACTATCTCATAGCACCTAAGAATCTCACCACATAATACATTTGGATCCATTCAAAATTAACACTGTGAAAACCTAAAGCTATCCTACTTTTTATGTTTTTTGCAGGTAGCTGAAAATACACTTCATTATTCATATTATTACCCAGACACAATTTCCCTGCCATCAAATACAATAAATAAATTAAAACCTGTATGGTCTATTGTATCTAACTGTAATGTATGAACTCTAAAAACACCTCCTCATATAAAGCTGCATGAAACACATTAACCTAAGCACAGAAATGCTTTAAAGACATAAATCTGATCAGCACAGATCGCCTAACAGATTAAAACAAGTCATTTTGCGGAGGGAAAGACCCTCCTCTGCCCCGCATACACTCCCTAACAACATATTTTGACTCTGAATTGCTCCAACTCAGAGGAAAAAAATGAACTCAGAGCAGATATCTCTTTCTCTGGAACTCTTCCAAGTCAGAGCATTCAAAATGTTCACATGATGTGCCTAAATGCATCAACAATGGGTAGTGTGCAAATCTGAAGTTTGAGTAAAAATGGCCAAGAACACAAAACAAAAAGAGTAATGCCACACTGTTCAAGTCAAATAAAGCATATATACACACAAATACACACTGGATGATAGTGGGAGTATCCAGACTCTAATGTTGGTTATCTACAATGTTATTCCTTTTATATTTCTTGCATGTAGACGGTTGAGCTTTTCCTGTTATGCCGTATCCCCTATTCCAACATACACATGCTCATAGTCAAGATCAGTGGTACGGCACTAGAATTTCCTGATTATTCTTAAAATTATACATTTTGGTAACTTTCAACTAGAGAACACGTGAATCAATTCCTGTATAGCCAATAATCTCATTAACTATCCTCAGAAGATTCTATGAGCTTCCTTATTCATTGTGACCAAAGACAGCATATTTAAGCATAATTTCCACTTTTATGCACCTCACAGATTGTTTTCAGTAAGTGTTGTATTCAACTTGCTGTAATTCACCTTTAACACAACAGTGGCATCTCCTCACAAACCACTTCAGCGATGTTGCAAACTGTTTTTTAAAGAGTCTCATGTAGCTATTATCTAATATCATCCTTTGGTGCAGAAATGACTTGACTAGCTTTGTTCACATGAAAGCTATCTTTTAAAAGCTTGTAGAAAGGCATTTCTTTCACGGGCAGTATGAGTTTGTGTTTGATTCTGTGAGTTCAGCTTACAATATTGTTAGTGTTTAAAATGTATACTCCAAGAATGCAGCAGAAGTGTATCTGTTGAGCAGTCCTTCGATGTAAAGTGTGGAATCGATGACATCAGTCCACATCCAGCAAAAGTAAGCAGTGAAACTATCAGAATACATGAATTGATCTGCCCAGATTATCTTCTAAGGTTCAAATGTATAGTAGTTCCAAGCTGCAGATCTGTAATGATTCATTCTATGTCTTCCAGAGCAATCTTCATATAATAGTATTATGTTGAATATCTGGCACAATAACAGTGAAACAAGAGCTTGTACAAGGAATGTGTTGTTTCCTGATGTTATGTTAAAGTCTTAAGAGATTTTTAACATTTTTCAGACAGAAAACAGTAGGACGTTTCCTCTAAAGACTGTATAAATGTTGCAGCTATGCATTTTATATAGCCTAATAAAAGTGTTTTCTGTACACACCGCTCAATTTCCACCAGGTTACCCATTTCTCATCACAAACACACCCTTGCACATGCACTTGTGCACACACATATAGTGCTAAGTGAAGTATACAATGTCTGAAGCAGCTTAAGGCTACTTCTTCAAAGACTAGTTACTGCAACGTTGTTATTTCTAGGTCAGCAACAAGAAAAACGCAAAGAAAATTTGCACCCTTAATAACTGATTGCATCTCCCATATTGTGTCTACCTGCAGGATCATTTCTTTGAAGCTTCACTTATTTTCTTTTTCAGCTTCATTTTAGCAGTTTTCTTGTTTGGAATGTCTCACACTCTGTTCTTCTTTGTATATACCACTGAAGTAGCTGCAAAACTTTCTGTCTCATGCTGCACATACCAAAATTGCAACTCTTATAACTACTTTCACAGCATTTTTTGACATAAACGTGCTACACAAGTCCAGTTAGTTTGTCCCTTAAAAGAATGTTCATTCTGCCAGTTTCTAAGAAAGACATAAATGGTTTTATTTTATTTTATTTTGTTCCCTCTCTAGCGTCTCATTCTGCCTCACAGGAGTACCTAATACAGGTCTTTCAGGTTCACTTTGAAACTACAAAACACATTGCAAGTATGTATCAAAACTAGAATTTACACAATAGCAAAGGGAAAACATGTACATGCTAATGCAATTAAAAATAACATACTCTACTGCATTTTCTCAACTCTCTAGATAAAACTGGATTCCAAGCCGTGCTGATTAAAGATCTTGTTAACAAGAAAGCTGGGCTGTTCTTCACAAAGCAAATGCTCCTTCATTAGGGAAACTGGCAGCTGCCTTGTGCTACTTTTCAACAACTTTCCTAAAAGCAGATCCAAAGTCAGATGTTGTTTCTGCAGCTGTGAGAGTTCAGCTTAATTAGTCTGGTTTGTACCCTCTGAGAAGACTTCTTCAATATAAGTGATACATGTTGTTCTGTAATGAAACGTGTCTCAATTTAAATATTTCTCCAACACAGAAAAGTAGTGGAGAGGAACATAAGTGCCATGCAATACAAATGTAAGTGAAAAAATAATCATAATCCTCTTCAGGGTAATTGTGTACATTTGGTTAAGACTCTAACCATGCATTGGAAGGTTTACAATAAACATTCTTTTTTTGCAGAATTTTCTGTCACTTTTATAAAGGTATTTTGTTTTAGTCACAGTACCTTAACTCCAAATAAGTATAACTTTAAAGCATTCATTTTATAATTGTATCAAGAAATCCACTTTCAGCCATATCTTCCACATGACTGTAGTACATTTTACACTTCTTTTTAGATTAATACTCAAATCCCAAATTGCAGGACAAAAAAAACACCCTCATACCACTAACTTTATTAAACTTGTGCTATCTCAATCGAAGGAGCAAAATACAGTTGGTAAGATGACTGACATAGGAGGAGATTTGGTAAACTTCTATGCCCCTTGTGATAGGAAGTAAAAGGCTACCAGACTTACAGCAGACAAAAATCAGGACTAGTGTTCTGTGACCCTTGACATCAGCACTGGAGATTTATTTATGCAGTCTGATTACTGGTTTGGTAGGTAGGGATACTGTTCTGAGGGAACCTCTGTTAGACACAACTAAAGCCATGAACAACAGCAGAAAAACAATGACCCACAACACTTACTAAGATTATGGTGATTTCCCCTTTCAAATAAAAATAATAAAAGTAGGAAAATTCACAGCCTAATTAATGCACCCCATGAACTGTATAATCAGTTGAGAATGGTTGTAATCAAACACCACAGATATCTCTTAGCATATACAGGATTATGATTGAGCCTCTAATCATAAACAAGTATTCCAAATTTGGAAGTCAATAAATTCACCTTGAGAAGTGAATCTTGATATCTACGACAAGTACTCATATCAACGAGTTCAGATGAAAGAGACCTGATCACAATTCTTCATAGTACATGTAGCTTTAGCTGCTCAGGTCTACTATTAGTTACATTTAAAAAAGTGCAGGAGCACAACATTTTTTACAAAAGCCATAAAAGACAGACTGGTATAAGGACAGCAGCCAGAAGCTAAGTGTACCTCTGATGAATGAACATAATTAATTGTTGATAAACGCTTCACTGTACCACACTTTTCTAGGTACCAGTGACATGCATAAAAGCTTTTAAGTTGGTTTCTTTTTCAAGCTGTTGCAATGTGGTGGACATCGGTCACTGTTATGACCTAGCCTGAGACTAGAGCTTAATGGTGTTGTAGAGTCTTTAGCAACATTTTGTTGCGCATCTTGCTGACATGAGAAAGCTGCATAACAAAGTTGTCTTTATCTTAAATTTGGATCACAATTGTGGCACTGTACGTATTCGACATAATTAACCAAACAGGTAAGATCAGTGATTGATATTAAACACACAGAAGAGTCTGAGCAACAGAAGCTGGATATTTCTAAAACATCAACAGCAATTCTTATAATGTCTTGTACATGCTTTGTATTTTTATAGTCATCTCGGAAAAGTTTTTACTATCTTGAAATTTCTGTCAATTTGGTATTGTGAATTTATCTTCTAGCCTTGGAATGTATCTGAACAGTCTTTTTTGGATTAGTGTGCTCATCTGGTCAACAAATGTATAAATAAATGAATAAAATAAAAACAAGGACAGACCATCTAACGTCACACATGAGTGCAGTGCTACCTGAAAACTAAAGTGATCCCGGCCCAAATATACAGCTCAGGCAGTCAGTTTTATCATAGACCTGTACAATCGAAAAATAGCTTTCAAAGTCTCCCCAATAAATCTTAAAAATTTCTGTCTTATTCCACAAAGTATAACAATCAGTTTTGGTAGTCAAGTTTAATACTGTATCATATTCTGGAGAGACTAGGGTGGGGAAAGAGGGATATGAGGATCTAATGCTTTGCTGTCCTCTCTTAAGAGAGAAGGTTAAGAGGCTTAAAACACAAAAGCACATCTCTTTGGGGGTGACAGACAGCCACTGGGATGCATGAGTGAAAGCATGTACCCACTACAAGCACAAAAGTCATTGCACTGTGTGCACTCTTGGAGGGCAGGAATTACAAGATAGGGTATGATACAGAATAATCCTGACTTCTACATTATGACAGACTCTATGGTAAGCTTTCATGCCTTGAAGGAATGATTAATCTGGTAGGCAGTAGACTGACTCTGGGACTCGGGATTAGTAAGGTACAATCTGTTATTTAGGTGTAGGTATGAGCCTTACCTTTTCTGTCATTCAGTATGGATGGCAAAGCCTTGAAGGTTTATTCCTGTCTTAGCATCTCACTTGTACCAGTGCATACTATGAAATAAAGAAATAAGCCATGTTTCTTTATTTGAGGTTATATAAAGATAAAGAAAAATCATGGATTTTAGTCATCAGTCAGGACAAGCAACACTGCATCTGGCATCCCTTCCAGTTTACATCATGAAGGAAAGGAGAAGAAATGGTGTATGAAACAACATCGTAATGGACAAGCCAAGATTCTTCAGTCACCTTAACAGTGACTAGTGATGGGGGTGCCAAATCTGCTGGAACAGAAAAAATAAAGTTTGGACTATGGTCCATACAAACCAATTTTGGTTAACAGTTTGGTGCAATAAGGTCCTGGAAGGGGAAGAATGACATTCTCATCTATAAAGAAGTGGAGTAGAGCAAAATGTGCACTGCCACAACTGAGAAATACAAATCTATATCCAGAGGGGTGCATTTTTCATTACCCTAATCCACTGCTCAATGTTAGCCTTCGTAGTGAGTGTAAAGGAGAGTGTGCTTTCAAGAGAAAGTCATTATGTTTCTCTGTGGTGATGCGCATAGCTTGGCCCCTGTCTAGCATGTGGGGTAGGGCAATTACAAATGTCCTCATAGCCAAGATGGCAGCAAGGACACAAAACACCCTCATGGTTTGCTATATAATTCCCCTCTCACTAGGCTTCTGCACATATGCATCTAGTGGGTAACTACTCCAGTATAAGGGGAACAAATGGGCTGAAACTGAGTAGGGAGAGGCTTGATACTCTGGACACATTGAGGCATAGCTGACAGAGAAGAAAAGAATACTGAGAAGTTATTAAATGCTGGCCTTTCTGTATGATCTCACTGCATTAAAGTGCACATGTAAAAAGTAAAGTGTCAAAGTAAGCAAGTTAATCATCAGATTTCATCTAAGAGGACATAACTGCTCAACCAAACAGCTATGCTAATAGTTGCCAAAAAGGTTAAATTCAGAAACAGTCCTGCATGTGATATTTCTGGCATGACAAACTTATTTTCATTGCTTCTCCATCATTATGCATTGTTGTCAGACACCAGCTGTTTTGCATTTCTTTTCTAAGTTCTCATTTGGTGGGTTTCTGAATGATAATAGAATGTTAAAGTGGCAGCAACACAGAATGCATAGTTATTTAAAGGAAAGAAACACCATACTTGTTTTATATTATGGGAGGAGTGTATCTGTTATGGTTGGAGATATGAAAGTGAAACAACTACCCTGACTTACTGTTGCATACAAGATGAGAGATCTACAGACTTTCAAAAAGAGTGCCCCCACTCGGCCACAGAAGCCAAATTCTCCAAAATTGTAAAGAGGTCATTTTATGCCAGTAAGCCAACATAAACTTGGCCAAGTATGACAATATGAAACATAATGAACTGTGCTTTTAGTGTGCATATGTCTTATGGAAAGGATTAGAAAAAGAGGATTTTGAGTGCTGAAGTCTTCTTTGGCCTAGTGATAAACTGAGGTCATTCTATTTTTGTTTCATGTAAACTGTACACATCAGCACCTTGACTGCCGTACATTCCATGCTTTTAAGATTCATGCTCAAATTGTGTGGACACAACATTTTTGCTTCTCTAAGGCTTACTTATCTATGTGAAACTGCATGCAATAATATTAGCAATGTTTTGCCAAGAATGACATCTAAATGAAAGTATGCAGTGCATCAAAATTCTTCACGGATCTTCCCTTTTCCTGTGAGAGCATAATTCTCAATATTAATATGCATTGCTTTCCCATTGATCAAAAGGTATTTAGTAATATCACTTTCCTCTAGTTCAGTGTCCCGTGGTAGTGGTGCTGCAGTAGCATTGTCGCCTCACAGCAAGATGTTGTCCCGTTCGATTCTCAGCTAGATCGTCTTCTGTGTGGAGGCATGCGTGAATGAGCGTGTCTTCGTTGAAGGCTGTGCGTCAGGGCTGGTAACTCGGCACGTAAAAATTCACAACCAAACATTAGTGGACCGGAGTTCCGCTGTGGCGACCCCTAACTGGGATAAGCCAAAGACACAACAACTTTCCTCTAGTTCAGTGTTCACAAAAACATGTGCTTCATTTCATGTGGATTATATCATGTGATTTTCAGTCTATAATTCCATTCATGTAAACATACTTTTAATATTGCTAAATAAGGCATTTTACCTTTTGACTTGATTGGTTCTTGGCATTTTTCAATTTTCTGTAAATATACTAATAATAACAAAGCCAGCTAACTTGAAGATGTTAAGAATAGTTCTTTCACAAGTATCACTAACATTTTGCTGTTATTAATGTTGACCTTACGACTGGCACTTACTGGGATATTTTGCTATATTACCTGAAAAGAAATCATACTAAAGCTCTAGGCCGAAAAATAATACAGTTTTAAGTGCAAGTAATAGGAAGGAGAATTTGAATCATTTGTTATCCTCTGCTACAAGTACCACCTGCAAGGCTAGATTTGTGGGAGTCCAGGTAAAGGATCTTACCAAAGACAGAGGATGGCCGAGACAACAATAAAATGCAGATTTTGGAAAGATATTGCAAAATATGTATTTAATACAATAACACGGATACTGAAATTAACTGTTAGTGGTATTGCCATGGTACAATCATCATTGCCATTTTTTTTCTTCATGCTAATAAACATGGGCTTCTAAAATGAAGAAATTCTGTTTTACAGACATGGAGTTTTAAAGTAAAGTATATTCAGCACTTCCAGTAGCCTTCACAGTTGCAGTATCATCACTTCATTATCTGATTTAGGAAAAGTAGAAACATACAGTATTAGGATGTGACATGAGAAAATGGATCCACTGTTTAAGAGAACTTTCACAGCCTTTCATGTTTAAAATGTACATTTTACTATATATGTCTTACCACCCTTCTGTCTTGGGCACAAATCAAAATATTGTACATGCCAAATATATTTAATGTTATAAAATCTAATGATTAAGAAAGGCAGAAGGTGACAGAAGTGATATTTTTAATGCATTACTTCCAGTAAACTTCAAATGACATGCAAAAATGCAAAGCCATTTCTTTAGCTGCATCTTCAGTTAAACAAGTGAGTGATATGAGGACATATGACCCCTCCCCCAGAATCAGTTATGGCATTGCTACAACAGTATTACAGAATTAAGTAAAAACACATGAATGCAGTGCTTTTAAATTTAATGGATTAGTACACAAATAAAAAATAACTGCAATAGAAATACAGTGATACTGCAATGAACTTTATTGGGATTCATAGGTGACAACGTTGTTTTATACCAAATTCATAAACAAAATAACAGGGTTTGTGTTTGGAAGAGATGGCGACATTATTTGCATTGTAACTGAAAAGCACTTGTTCATGGTGCACTGAGCTTAAAAACAAAAGTTTGTCCTTCAGCATGAGCTTTCAGAAATAATGTGTGCAAGCTGCTAAAATGAATAAATAGCCATTTAAAACGTATATACTGAAAACATTTATCTGTATGTTAACTGCATAATGTGTCGGTTTTGCTTTAACAATGTTCTTGCATTTGAGGTTCACATACACTAAAGTTTGAGAAGTCCAGTGCAATGTGAAATTACTGGAAAGGAAAATCTGTTTATCTAACTTGCCCTGACCACTAACTCTCTAAAAGGTATGGAAAAGCAGCTGTGATCTTTATTGAAAATTGTCTTAAAAGCAACTATCTGAATGCTGCCACTCCCAGATGATCTACTGTGCTTCCCATGTAAGTAGGTGATGGCTTTTTACTAGGTATCGGTGACATATCATAAGTCCACATTCCAGAAGAGAACTACCGTTCTATTAAAAGTTCTAGCTTTTACTTCCTATCATTTTAAAACTTGTCTTTTTTTATCTTATCATACAGTGTGCATTTAAACAGATACAATATTTTTAAATAAAACAGTGACTCAGTCATAGCATACAATATATTACCAAAATCCAACAACACACTAAGTTCTCTTTTTTCATGTTCTTTAAGGTTTTAACATATCCAACTACTTACTGACTCTCAAATTTTTGTTTTGGAAAAGACCAATGATCTGGATTAGTTGACATGGCTACACTAGAAACCATCCGTTTACATTATGCATGTTCCTGAAATGTGTATCACTTGCATATATTCAGAAAAAAAAAACTCCCATGCTTTACTTCTGCATAGCATCTGCATATATAAATGCTTCCATGCCAAATGCTTTATAGTGTACAATGTGATAAGCTTGTATGTATAAATGTGTTCATGTGCATGTTAATAGAAATATTCACTGTACATTAGTTGCCACAGATTGGTACTTTTTTAAACAACACCTAAAATTAATGCTGCTGAAACAGAACAATGCCCATCATTTTTTTGATAAGCAAAACTATATTGCTTTTGCTGCTTTATAGCACAGCCCATGATTCACTGATTGATTTTCTACTTCTCACTGAGTTTTTCATTTTCTTTTTGATATTACTAAAATATGTTTTCAAGGAAAACTGCATGGATTCTGACAGCAGATAAAACACCAACACACTTCCTTGGTATAATGGGAACATATTTCAGTTGTCTTTTTATTGTGAAATAAAAACATAAAGGGGTATGAAGACACTGTGGCCAGTACTAAAGACAGCACTAAACTCAAGGACTGCATTTGCTAAGTCTGATTCCAAGACTGGGCCCAGAACACTTTTGCAAAAAGAGAACTTTATTTTCAACAAAAAAAAATCAGCTTTGTAATAACTGAAGCATTGCAGGTAAGACCAATAAACCAATAGCACTGATATAGAGGCTGAGGCTATGAAAACATCTCCAATGCCAGCCTGTTAGGCAGGGCAGTGTGGTGGCAATAGTGGCTAGAATGCTATTAGGTCAGATTCAGGGGTGAGGATGAGCTATCTCACACCTGTTAGGGTGTTGGGGTGGTGCTACAAAGTCTGTAATAATGTCATCTGGATAGCTTTATGTGACAGTGCACATGGAGAATTATAGAAAGGAAGAATGTGGGACTAGATATGCAGTATACTTAGCCATATACTTTCTCCATAATTTCCATCTCTGTCTTCATCATTCATCTGTCTGAAATAACATACAATACCAATCAGGTCATCTTTCATCTATGTGAAGTCTGCTATTATCCTAGTAAGCGAGCCCAAACATTCTCTACATTTCTCCTCCGAAGTAATCAGTTGGACTTACTGCTGCTCAGTTATTCTATGAAGATGCAATGAATTTTGCCCAACAATATTTTATGTACCTGTTGTTTCTTGGCTTTTATATTCAAGAAATGCTGAGACTTTTGTGACAGGAGGATATTTTCTCTCCTGAGCTCACTACTTTCTGTGAAACCTTGTGTTGCTTCCTTTCATACTTTTCACAGTATTACTTAAACCTTTCAGTTGTTCCTGATTTTCACTGACTCTCTTGATTTTGCTGTGATGGTGTAAGATATTGCCAGCTATGCTAGGAGAAGTAGGGTAGTGGATGTGTAACATATGCCAGCATAGCTAGATGGAGTTTTTGTAAGAATTATATGTCATTTGTATATCAAACTGATTTATACAGGTGCTTCTGCTGAAAATGTATTTGTAAAGTTGCTTGTGTTAAAAAATGTACCAACAGTGCGTCCTGCTGGACAGAAAAGAAATACACCTGTATGTCAGACTCTATTGTAACTGCGAAAAAATATATATTATAACAGAGAATACTGGAAGATAAGACGTTAATCTCAGTCCAGTTAACTTTGAAAAAATAGTCTGAAATTAAATTACCTGGTTTAGGTCATAAAGAGTGTATCCTACAGTTCTGACTGTAGCCAGAAATTAAATATCTGTGAAAACCAGGACTAGAAATCCTACTACATCATGTATAGAGGTGAACTAATTGCTACCATGAAAGGGTTGATGTTTTTGAAATGGTTTTATAGCTTCCAGATGCTGTAACACATCTTAGCAAAGCTCTGTGTATTTGTGTATTATGACACATATGTGCTAGATGTTGGTTTAGTTGCTAGTAAAGGGGGTAGTGCGGGAACCAGAAGTCAGATGACAAGATTTATGTGATGTCATTCTGTAATCCAGAACTGAAATAATGTTTTAATACTAGATGAGACAGAAGTCTCAGGGCAGTCTGTTTTTGAAACTTGACAAAAAAGGATTACCCACCCACTTCATCTTGCTTTGCTCTAGTAAGTTAAGTAGGGGACAGTAATTCTTTAGATCAGTCAGGAAAATATAGTGAGATTAGTTAAGTATTGTTTATCTGTATCTGTGTGAATCTTTCAATCGGTGTTATTTTTAATATTTGCTATGACTGAAACTCTGGTGTTTATTGTAAACAGATATTTAGTATTTTCATGTTTTTTTTTATTATTTATTATTAAATATATTTAAACTTTTCTTGTGGCTGTTCATTTAGAGAATATTTTAACCTTTAAGAATACTTAAATTTATTTGGTGACACTATGACCACTCCTGAAAGCCTTGCTGCATTGGTCAAACACTACCATTTGTATTAGTATTCATTTAATTCAGTATAATAGGGTACCCCTGTAACAGCCTTAGCTGGCTTTGGAGTGTTCTGATGACAGTATGTACCTTATAATTTGGGCAGAGGCGACATAGCTGGTAAATGTGTTCCAGCCTTTCCAAAGTGTGTGTGTGTGTGTGTGTGTGTGTGTGTGTGTGTGTTTGTGTGTGTGAAAATCAAATCTCAAAAGAGTCTGTATATCAGCTTCTTGGAGCAGGAACACAGCACACTGGTTTCACAGAGAGGGGGCTGGAGGACTTGACTTGGAACACTCAGCTGAAGACTTAACTCTACAGCTGTGGTCAGTGTGGAGTCTTATTTAGGGCCTGATGAGAGAGACAGGAAACTCAGCTCTAGGGTGGGAGTGTGCTCTCTGTGTACTCTTCAGGGAAATTGTGCTTAGTGCAGAGAGCTGCATTTGTAAATACTGTTTGTATCTATTTTTGTTCCAAGTGAACATTCCTCACCAGTGTCAGTAGTGAGGACTGAGGCTCATGGATTACTGGCTTAGAGGAGGGATGTCATATTTGCTTCATTTTTTCTTATAAAATTTAATTTTTTGATAAAACTCAGATGACTGCAACCATTATTTAGTGCCAACATGTATATTAATACATACCCTCCCAGGTATTAAAACAAGTTTAAGGTCTAGTGGAATTCATAAAGTATAAATGTCACTGACTATTGCTGAAATTTATGCACATCCTAAATATTCTATTAATAATGTGATGGGAATGGAACCGTTTGAATATGGGGATGCATTAATTCCAATGATACATTAGATGTTGGACTAGAAATAAATTCTTACTTCTCTTTGTGGAGATTTTAAGTCATTAGCCCTCCCACTAGCCTACTCTTAAAAGACAGTCTACAACCTGAGAGGGTATTTTTAGCCTTGAAAACGAGGCACAGATGCCTCAGAGGAAATGGTACCACAGTAGAAAAATGGACATCACCATCAATTCATCTGAAAAAAAGTTGCCAAACCTTTCACTTCTTTAATGAGGAATCTCTATACTTTCTCAAGTGGATCAGTGTTTTTTTTCTTAGGAGGTTGCAGATGGGGTTACTCTATTCTGATTTATGGGAAACTGAGGAATGCAAGGGAACAAGTAACTTCCCTGGAATGCCTTGCAATTTTTTTAAGTAGCATGTGGATAACATTAAAGGTTTCTGTTAATATCATGTCCTGCTGATCATCAAAGAAGAAAGTCTATTCTATAATTCTACCAGTATCTATTGTAACAGAGTTTATCTTTAGTGCTTTCTCAGTGTTGTAGATGGCAAGACCACTGCCTTCACAAAAGAAACAATGAAATTTTTAATTTCAACCTATTATCTTTACACCCATTATACAATGTTTTCAACTCTGTCTGGAGAATTAATACATCTGGGGAGACAGAAAATGCACTCCAATCTGCATTTGTTTATAAACTTTGTGAACTAGACTTTTTTTTTCTAACACTTGGATGCCAAAATAAAATAAAACATCTGAAATAGAGGTTTGAGTATGGAACTCTACAGAATAATTAAATGCTTTAAGTGATATGGAGTTTACCACTGATAGTCACTTTGTTATACAGAGGAACATTCCTCTTATGCTATGAGATTTGTAAGTGAAGTGTAAATATTTAATAGGGACCCCTGATGTTGTGCTTCTTATACATGATTACGCTGAAGTATGACACTGACTCCAGGGACAAAAGTTAAAAGCTATGGAAATGTTTACAGTACAGTGATTTTCTTCCTGACAAAGACAGGAAATGAATACAGAAAGATAATTTTATCTAAAAAAATACAGCCATCAAAACAAACTAAACATGTCTCTGATTTCAGCTTCCACAAATAACAAAACAGAAATGTATTTAGGTAGGTAAAACTGGGCATATCCTTTCAGGGAAAGTTATCAAGTCTGCATATATAAGCACTCAGCTAATGATAGCCAACAGCTTCTCTCCTTTGGTAGGCACTGTGCGAGAGGTAACAGCAGCTACAACTCTGAGTCAGAATAAAAAGGAATTAAATTAGCTATTCTTTCAAGCACAGCTATTGAATGAAAATTACAATGGATATTTAGGATGCAGCTACATTACATTTTTTAACATTTGCTTGCTTGAATTACTGTTTTTTTTATATATAAACTTCTTTGTGATAAAGCACTGCAGTGGAGGTTGCAATCAGTTAAAATCAAATTGGATTACTCAGAAAAAAATGACATTTTCACCATAAACAGTTAAATAAATCAGAAAACAACAAGACTAATAGTGTAAATGAATGAAGGGCCAGGATCCATGCAAATGTTGAGACTCTCTAATGTTATCTTATTGGGTTAGAGATTTTAAAGTAGAAGCAAACTTTCATAGCAGCCCCCATCAATCCATTTTAGTGCGTAACAAATCATAAGATTATAGAATCCTACCACCTGTATAACTATTAAGTGACTAAAATGAGCACTAACATTCATCACTTTCATGGGGTGGAGCAGCTATATTGCTTATTATATTATGGGTTGCATTAAAAAAAATGATTGGCGCAGAGTAGTATAATCTAAATAAACAACTGCTCCGACAAGCAAACAAAGATGCAGAAAGAACTGAAATATTGTCAACAATGACATACCAGTGGAGTTTGATAAGGTGGCAAATGTCATGCACATACATTTTTAAAACATTCTCGAAGCATTAGAATGTATGTCATTGTGTACAGTAAACATGTTGATCACAAAACATAAGGATGGTCACATTATATTATCAGAAGCAAAATTCAGATGAAATTTTCCTAAGCTGTTTATTTTAATATACTAGCAACCAATATACACTATAACATACATCTTGGTCCCATTAAGTGTTTTTCATGTCGGTTATGTGGACACAGCCAGAAAACAGCAGCAGCAAAACAGATGTGAAGTAAATACACTTTTAAAAGAAACAGAAGTAAATGGATTAAAAAAAAAAAAACTTACCTGGTGTCTTTGTGACTAGTAGCAAAGTCAAATGCTGTTAGATCTGGTCAATGCAATAGCAGTGTGAATCAAAGAAATGCAGTGCACAGGAGCTAAATCTTCCCTCACATTAACATAGTGATCTGATTAGAAGTACAGTTCATCATCATCATCACGCATAATGATGCTTGATAAATGTCCTCTGGTATGTCAAAAGCTAATATGGATATTTCTTTGATCAACCAAAGCATAATACATTCTATCCCACTGCAGAATTCATTAAGAGCTGATCCAATATGTTAACTTTGTTTCACTGCTGTATCAACATTTTTCAAGATTTTGCCACCTATAAAGGAAGCTGTTTCATCTTCTTTGTGTAGTAACTAAGATTGTTTGGGTCACAAACTGTTTTTTAAATGAAATTATGTCCTTTTCATCGTCTATATGTAGTCACTTTTATTAAAGAGATATTTGCTTATTTGGAGAATTATTTTTAATTGCTCATAGGGCTTCTACAGTTGTCTTCTCACAGCATAAATATTTCAGAAGGAACCATTGTGTGTGCTGCAGTGTACATCACAGGTTTACATCATGCCAAATGTACCACAGGGCATATCTAATTTGAGTTTTGTTTCTATTTACAACTAATACAAAATAAATTGAAAAACAGTTTCAGGCTGGCTATTTCTTAATGAGTACCATCTGGATATAGTCAATTATCAAATCAACACTACCGCAATAAAATGTCACAAAAGGAATTAATTTAAAATCATAAGAGGAAAGGTATAATCATATTATTTATAAATCTCACTAGCAATAGGCTGCATACATGTATGATTATTATGCTTTGATAGCATTTTGCACTGATAGCTTTATTAATGGATGTGATATCTAACAGATCTGCAGTCTAAAATTGCCATTTTCAACATGGTGTAAATGTGCCTTCAAATGGCTCTGCCACAAAACACCTGTTCACATAAACACATTCTTGTACAACAACCATGTAAATGCAGTGATTACTCATCCACAATTATAATGCTAATATTATATCTAATATACTCGCATGCATTTCAAATAAAGCACGGCTTTCCTTTCTATTGCCTTTCATATGTTCATACTAACAACATTTACTTTCACTTTCATCTGCATTTCTCTGCATAGTATGCCTTTTCATTTTCCTGCTAAAATCCAGTCAGCTACCACTGCTATAGGAAATCTCTACAGTAAGAAAACACTTTGCATTCACTGGGTATTCCAAGATGGTAGCTGTGCTGTCACTGTGTGCCTTTGCTCCCTCTGAACCTCTTCCAGTATTTTTTATTTATTATATTGTGTGTGTTTGAGTGATTTATTTATTTTTTTCAGTTTTTTTCTTTCTTCATGGATATTTACAACACTTTTGCTGATTTCAGTTTCCTATAAGTTTCAGCATATCAACAGTCTGTCTTTTTCACTTGTATGGCTAGCAAAACTATAGAGGAGATATAATCTCAAGTTGCAGAGACAAAAGATTTTCAACAGCAGAGAAAGAAACTAATGCTAAAAGGCATGGTACATCAGAAAATGAACGGGGAAATTCCGTATCTCAAAATCATTATTTATTTCTATAAATTTAATAAGTGTTTACTGCTCAGACTGGACCACATGGTGTGGTTCCAACTTAGCCCTAGCTCTAATCCATATACAGGCACGTAGTGTCTGGTCACATGGTAGATTAACACTGCTCACAAGGTGAATTTCTTGCCATCCATGTCTTGAACACTGTGGCTACCCTAACCAGGAAAAGCCAAAAGACACAACAACAACAATGTCTTGAACACAAACTAGTAAGGATTGGCGACCAGCTCATAATCCTCTTTATTAACAGCATGCATTGGCTGGTTGCAGGATTGTGAATAAACATTATCTGTAAAGCAAGTCTATATCACTTCATGTGCAGGTATTTACACAGTGCATTTTTTGAACACTCAGAGGTGATCAAGACCTCTTATTTTAGCAATGAGTTTGCTCCATAAAGATGGATTCATTTGGGAAAATGCACATTCACATGTGATAGTTTTAAAAGGAGGTCTGCTTAAAGTAATAGTTTAATTCTATGCATTTCTTTAGTTGTAAACCTGGTCCCTAATGAACGTTTTCTTTTAGCTTCTGTAGTAGGTCACAGTGGTGAGCTCCACTGTCAGCCAAGAAGGGTAATCTGCAAATTTTATTTTCATTGATTTGTAGCCTTTTGGTACTGTAAGTTGTGTAAAAAGTGGTAAAGCACATTACAGTTTAGGAAGGAGCACAGTTTTTGCTAGACCAATATTGGCTGTAGAAGAAAGCAGATAACAACTTCTATAATGAGCCTGCCAGCAAATGTTAGAGTGAGAGTGAGGGTATGACCTAGGTACTTGTATTTTGAAACATGGAGGATAACACTGTTGTGCTTTCCCTAATAGATTCATAGGTATTTACTAGGCTAATGAAAAATAGGGCCTTTATAAGCCAAGCCATGCATCTCAAATCTCTGACAAGTTTTGATACCCTTGTGTAAGCATGGGCCTAAGAGATGAAACATTTACAGGTTACCTGTGTCCAGTAGAGACACAGCTGCCACACCAGGGATGAATTTCCAGTTTCCTAAAATGTGCAAACCCATGCTAGTTTGGAAGTCAGTGTGGGATTCACACTTGTTCTTTGGGAGATACACACACACATATATATATATATATATATATATATATATATATATATATATATATATATATATATTTACACATATACACCAAGTGGGCTGGAGTGAGATAAGAACTCCTACCTATCTAGTTTTACAGACTACAGATCACAGTACTTAACACATGTGCTACAGCTCAAGTCTACTTTAAAGACTGTGTGCATGTCATACCATTTCATATATGGCATGGGATATGTAATGTTGCCCTTGTTTATAATGCTTAATGCTTTTGACATTTGGTAAAAACTAAAAGAAAAACTCAGCCAAGCTAGATTTTCCATTGTGTGATTCCTTAACATCTTTTGTATTAGATGTAATATGGGGTATATGGACTTACTACAGCTGGGATATTTGTCGACATGGCTAGGACATTTGAAACTATCAGCCATAACATTATACATGGGATAGTGGAAAATTTCATCTTTGCCTGTAAAAACATAACATGGTTTAAAAGTTACAAAGACAGAACATCCCAAATGTATTCTAACAGCAGCTTGTCATTTTGTGGCTTCCTTTTCACATCTGTACCCACAGTAATCTGTGCTATGACCCACCCAGTTCTATTTGGGCAGAATCTAATCATAATTTAATTAACCACACAAAAACTAATATTATGTTACTTGTCTCCTCCCCAAAAATTCAACTACCACCACATATTAACATTATGTCCATAAGGGGTCATTTGCATATACATGAACAGTCCATCTGCTACCTAAACTAAGATGGAGAATGGATGACTGTATGCAGATTGCAAGACTAGTCTGTCTGCTATCTATAATAGCAGTAGAGAGGAACGGGGTTTGACTGACACACAGTCAAGAGAAAGAGAAGGTAGATTAACTGACAGTACAAGAGTAGTTTATCTTCCGCTGAAGTAGACAATAAGATAACCGCAGGATGAGCCTGTCTGCTGCTAGGGTGATAATATGATGGAGTAGGCACCCATGGGGTGCTGCTCTTGTGCACTAAGTATAAGGTCCAAAATAATGCAATGTATTTTATAATAACTTTAAAGACAAGAGCAGTGCAAATATTAGGCATAATCCTATCAAATAATAAAGATAACAGCACCAAAGAACAGTGATTCAAATGTCAGGATCAAGAGACTCATGCAATCACTCTCATGGCATGCTGATGCAAACAGCACCAACAAACAGCTAGTCACTCCAGGAAAAAGTGAGTATAATGAGACAATGGTTTTCAACTGCAATACACATTAATTCATAGCTTAACTACCAGCTAAGCAAGAATGAGATTCACACTAGCATTATTCTACAGCAACGCAAGTTTTTCAACAATGCAAACTATTTGCATTTATCATCAGTTTGAGCAAAACAGATATACTTCCTAAATGGATTTCCTATTCCTCTGCCATCCTACTACACACAAGCAACTGTGCTATACCAAGCTTTAGCAAAGCTTTTCAACTCACATGTGATATTATTAGTAGCATGTGATGCAGTTTCATCAAGTTGTTTGACTACTACTAATTATTTATAACAAATATGACATCAGCAAAATGGATGACTTAGAATGTGAACTGTTATCATACGTACTTCACTACCATTTCAAGCTTGAGCTCACATAGCCATGCATCACAGTCCACAAAATGCAGAAGTGTGGACAACTCTCAGGTAACAAACAGCAGTAACTAACTTAAATAAATGCTGTACCAGCACAAATACTATTATAGAATAAAGGCAATAAATAGCATACCCGGATGAAACACAAAAACAAAAACAGCCTTAAGGAGTAATTGTAACATTTATTTTATCTTAACAACCAATTATAACTGTAAAATATAACTCCTTACTCTGAGTTCAAGGAGGCCACTACAAGAGAGGAGAGGATGCACTTCATGCCTTGATTAAATATTAGCCAGGATGGCTATACATCTGCAGAGTGTGGGGTGGGGGGGTAGTCAGAAGGCAGGTAGAGGAGAGAGAACATCGGAGTAGTCAGTGAAGGGGAGATGGCTGGGGGATATCTATATTTATTTTACCAAAAGTGGGATGAATAGGAGGGTTACAAGTAAAGTTTTCAGTAAACTGAGTTTATCACACTGCCCCAAAATGGCCATTCTCAGTGCAAGATGCATTCAAGGACTCTGAGATTGTGGAAAAGTTTCATCCACTATCACAGCATGAGTGAAAGAGAGAGGCAGAAAAATGCACAGTTTTTCTCTGCTCCCTCCAAAAACAATCAACAAGAGGCTTAAAATGTATCTAGATTAGTGTAGAGGTGTGTAATCCCTCTGAAAGAATTATCAGTCAGCTGCCAAAGTGAATTACTGCTTCCAACTAAGCCCTGAGTAGAAAGTGTTATTCTTGGAAGAAGGGGGGTCAGCACTTAGGTCCAACAAGCACAGATAAACTCCTTCTAGTAGCATGCTGGACTTATTTTGTCAAGTAACACAGTTAAAAACTGTGCATAAAGGTAGCCAGCCACTCTGCACTTACTGAAGCCTTTTCCTGGCAACAGGCACTAGGGGAAAAGTCGAGATCTTGTGCATGCTTGACTTTAACAATCCTGTTTCATTGAAAACAGGAAATTACTTGTGTGTGCTGCTTGAGCTGTTACTAAGGTATACATTTTATGTCCCTGATTGCAAGGGAGGCCCACCAGAAGCTGCTACATGCTGCAATGCATGACATGCATGCTTGTGTACTTATCGTCTTTTCTACTGGTAATACCCATGTGGTGGCTACCCTGTGTATTGCTGATGAGAAATGAACAGTGAGCATATGGGTCTTCATCTCCTATCTGCGTAGTATTCATGGAGGTGACCCTACTAGCTGTACTGATAACTATCAATTATCTTCAGCTGAGCATTTCTCCTAGTTGTGTCTACTGGGGATTGTATGGTGAATTTGCCTGCATTTTATAAATGCATGTGATTATGTTTTTAGCCATTACGCGCACTAAACAAATGAGATGCAGCAATGATTTACATGAGAATATGTTATTCCACATCCAGTGTTAACAACATTTTTTAGTATCTGATACAATAGCAGTCAGTGATCACAACAAACGGCATGGCTTAGTCAGTTTTAGTGTATACTTTTGATATCTATACTTTACAGCTTGTTCATAACAGATGAATAAGAACAGAAAGATATATCTGCAATACTAATTATTATAATTTCCACCTGCACTGTTCCTTTCCTTTGAACTCATATTTGTTGCCACACTAGCAGATGTTTGTTTAACTGCTGTCCTCCTTGGCAACAAAAATATATTTGTTCTTATCGTTCTGCAGCTATCTCTGTTGCTAATATCTTTTAATGTGCATGTGTGCTCTTTTGCACCGTCACCCCAAAGAAAGGCCCAGTATATCATCTAAGTTTCCAGTTATGAATTTTGGGAACTTTACCTTATAATCCCTGAAGTTATTTGTATTGGACTGTTACCTCTTCTTACTGTTTGGTAATGATGACCTTGGGCCACCAATTCACAAACTGATACCTCACATCCTGAGCCAGCATTACAAAATATCTCCACCACTGAAGTAGATGGCTAGGCACAATAAGCATGATTTGGTACTCTGGACACTATGTGCAAAACCTGGAACTATGATTTTTTATTACCAAATAACACATTTTGGAAATACAGTGCTTGAATCTTAAAGGTACTATAGAGGTTTCTTTTTTTTTTGTTTTCTTTCTTATGTGGTACACCTCTGTATACCCCATGCAATGAGCTCTTTTCCTTTTATCATTTTCACAAGATATCCTGTTGTTTCTAGCTTTGTAGTCATGGCCTTCAAATCTGTGGTATGGAGCCAGTCTCACTACAGTCGTTATTAATGTTTATTTTTTAATTCACATTCTTCATTATATACTCAGGTTTACTTCCCTCTTCCCAAGGACACAACTAAAATAAGTCAACACCAATAGCATAGTAGAAATATGTTTTTCTGAAATGTTTTAATGCATTTTTATTCTGTGAATCATGTATTTGCCTGACTACTATTTTCATTGCTTTGCTTGTCTGTGAACATCTTAATCCACAATAAAAAAAAAAAAACATAAAAACTAAATTTATTCTGTCCATACTTCAGTTTTGTTATTCATCAGTAAAACATAAGTGCTGTCAAATTCAAACTATGTCCTAGAAGTTGAAAACAAGTATAAAGACCACATGGAATACTAAATAACCAAGTAAATAAAAAGTAATGTGTCTAAAAGTGAGATCGACTATTAGAATGCCTTACAGAGATTTTAAAAATTATGATGTCCATTAAAGCCAATCACAATTCCAAAAAATGTCAACATGAATAATTAAAAGTTGATGACAAATGATAAGGGATTTCACTGCTGCAGAGTGCACTATTACACATTGATTTCGGACTAATTATATTTCCAGATGATGTTCAGCACATAGCTAGGGCAACAAGGTTTGCTGACACTAAATAATAAGTAAATCAGCTACCAAGTAACCTACATCAAATGGCCAGACAACATGTTTTGCAGTCATAATGAAAATAAATGCACTGAATGTCTGAATAAAACAGACAGCTGTCTGCACTGACCAACATCAGTGAAGTACACCTGTGGGCCCGACACAGTGGCATACACTCTCTGCTAACTCATCTGAAACACCTTTAAGCTTCCTAGTAAGTATATATAAACAGGAAGATTATTACCAAAGACTTCCCAATACACATTTTATAGAAAGAAATTTCCATTGCTCTATCAATAATTTCCAAGATCAACAATAAGTGAGATACACTATGAAGTCTAGAAATCTATCTGTCTTTCATAAAGACAAAGTTTGTTCTTCTCTCCAAGACCATTCTTCCAGATAGTAAGTTTAGCTTTTCCTTGCGTAATTCTTTCTGTTGGGCTTGAGTTTTGGAAAACTGAATGCCTGGATCTAGAACACAAGAGAGACATCAATAGGAGATTTCAAAAAGATGGAGGCTGTGGCAGTGAGCTTTATGACAGTATTTGGGTATGGTAGTCAACAAAATCTTTAGTTTCCAGGTTTGAATCTGTTTTATTTTTCATAATTGTGCACAATTTAGCAGGTAAGGGCACTTACTAAACAAGACAACTAAGTGTCTGATGAATTAACGTGCATTTATGAAGTATGCATAACGATGGTTCAAACACCTGATTCTGCTAACTTCCGACTTACATTTTCAAACTAAAGAAGACCTGAGATACATCAGCTAAATAAAACTGGATTACACCCAAAGGGAAAAAAAGAATGTATAGCAAGATGTACAGTTTTCAACTTCCCCAAAATTATTTGGAATTACACATGTTCAGCTATAATGAAATTATTGCTTTTATCTCTTTATGTAATCCAAGTGGAGAACCCATTAAAAAAAGAAATTACTTTGTGATCTTGACCAAGTCACTTAACCAGACAGTGCTTGGGGGCAACTAAGAATTCAAGTTAGGTTCCTCAATACTACCATGGACTGCACACATAGTAGTTACCTATGAACTTTAATGAAAATAATGTATACATTTCAAGCCTGTGTGTTTCAAAGCATAATTTGTATGGGAAAGAGGGACACTGCATTGTATCAACTACTGTAAAGGATGTACTGCTGAATGTACATTTTTCTGTATTTTTATGATAGCAAATCATAATAAATAATCTTTTTTTCCTTTAATATGCAATTAATTTTGCTTGAGGATGATGAAATAATGAGTCTATATTTTTAATGAACCAGTCAGCCTAGAAGAACATATTGTAAGAATTCCAACTTTTGGAAAGTCAAAGATGTGCATAATAAGATAAAGAAGAAAATGATAGCAGTGTAGATTAGAAATAGAAAAACATCACTGTTTTGTTGTGGAATGCATGGAGATGTAGATTTTGTATAATTTGTTGTTTGTAAACAGACAATTAGATATAGAATAAGAAAACTTTTGGAATCCAAGTTTAATTACTCATCAAACTCAGAAAGTATCAAGAATGGAAGAGGCATATACCATTTTTCTTAGAAAGTATACAGCTGTGATCACGGTCATTATAAAACTACTCAAAGAATGATTGATTTTAATCATATTTCCCAGTTTGAGAGACCATGATAAATTGTGTAATGCTTTAGATGAATTCTAGGAATATGTGTTAAAAATCAAATTACTGAATAAATTATTTTATTTGTGACTCCACAGATGTTAGCATCAGTATGTACGCATTCTGAGGCAAAGTCATTTTACTGATGATGGTGACTCTGTATTTAAATGAAAGAAAATATTTGTGTAACTGTATTCTGCATTCCTATTTACTCACTCTCAACAATACATGCATTGTCAAATTAAAACCAGTGTGTCTCGTCAACCAACATCAGTTAATTTATTACTGGGAAATGTTTAAAACAGTACAATACAAAGAACACAGGGTTTTCAATGCCATTAAAACAGCATCTGTGATGTGTGCTATTTATAGTATTTTACTCCAAATACTAAACTATCCAAAGTACCCTCAAGGAAAGATGGCTCATGAGGGCTTAAAGCTGAAATGTGGATTATCTGGATTCCTGACCCAGTGCCTGCAGTGTGCATGTTAATATCTAGTATCCAAAGCAATATATGATACAAATATGATACTTTTTGCATTTCTAACACCTACTTAAATTTACTAAGAAGGCATCCTAACTTTTTCTAAATCCTGAATTAGACATATCAAATCTCTAAAGTACATGGTTATAGGGACATAGACCAACAACAGGATACATGGAATAATTTCTTAGAAGGAGTAACTGGTCTAACCATTCATCTCAAAAATGAATGAGTATGTGAAGGTGGAGGTGGGTATATCATTAGCTTTTAAGTCAGATATAAGTCTAAGCATTATGTTCCAATCACTGTGGAAGGATAGACACTCTGAATACATATGACAATATTTCACCTATGAATCTTTAGGCCATCATTCTGGATAGCTGAAGATCAAATGTATATTTGCATATAGCAAGTATTGAATATGTATTTTTGATTGTTGATAATGATGCACATTAACCATATTCCAATGTGACAGACTTGGAAATCTAGTTATTGGAATGTTTTTAACAGACTTCTTAGGATGAGGAAGCAACACTAAATTTAGTTCTACAAATGAATCTTCATAACTTTAATAATTCAGATATGAATAGCTGTTCTACAAATTCCTTGAAAGGATGTGAGTGACTCTTCAGATTTGGAAAGAAACTGCAATAAATAAATAAAATGAATAAATAATCTGTATATAGATTTTATGTCATTTATGATTTGTGGATATAAATACATGCTTCTGCTCAAATGTTTTTTATATTTAAGTTTCAGTGGCTAGATCAAAAATAATATAAGATAAATGACATTGTTTTGTACTTCTCAGTGGAATTTGAAGAGAAAGAAGATAAAGTAATCCATTTTGATGATGAAGTGGGATTCTACATACAGATTTGCCGTCATCTGTGAGCATAAGGAAAAGTAAAATTGCACAAGAACTTTATTTATATATCCCTCAAAAAATCACCTTCCTCCACGAATCCATGATTTTCAACCTCATCAATATAGAATCCTTCCCTCTGTTTGCCAGCAAACTTGCAGAAAGTTAGCCACCATACAAGCCTTATATCCTTATCTTCCTGAGTCCTGATGTCCTCTGCCTACACACCAAAATTAAATTATATAGAACATTCTTTCTTTGTCAAAGGTTCCAAGAAATACAGTGACACAGTTTCCATTCCTACACTCAGGAAAAATTATTCTCCATTATGGGCCCCAAAACATGGGAATCCATACCTGCACAACTTAGTAATGCACTTTTCTTCCCTATTTGCAGGAAAGGATTAAAAGCCAAGCTCTTTAAACAAGCAAAATGTACATGCTATAACAAAAGTAATGTCACAAAGCCCTAAGACTCCATCCACATAAAGACACTTGCTATAATCCTAAAGAATAAATTTTCCTAGGTGTACTATCTCCAAAAATGATAATCTTCAACCCAGTATGTTCATAGCCTTTTCTATTAATTGCAGCATCATTACTGTGCTTAAACTGTTATAACTCTGACTAATATTTTCTCAGATATGGTAATTCTTATCTCTTTGAATGCATTCCTCATTATTTCACTTTGTGTTGTGTATTAATGTTCATCTGAGTTGACACTGAAAATGGACCATTTTGATCAATGTTCAACACTGGTTAATAAATGCATAAATAAATTAATTAAAAGTCAGTGGCTGTCCTAATACACAATAATACAATATACTTCTCTTATTTATATGTTGATAGTTCATAATGAATACGTTTTTTTTTCTAAAGTGAATTATCACTATTCTTACCTTTATTATTATTTTATCAGTATAATGCCTCATTGTGTATGGTTTCACCATAATTATTTCATGACTTGCAATAATTTTTCCCTTTTTTCATTGTGTGATGATGCACATCCATTGCAGAATTGGTTGAAATGTTTAATAAACAATTGTGAACGTCTCTTTTTTTTTTTTTTTTTTTTAGTTTGGACACAATAAAATATCACTGGGCCACATAAGACAGGGTAGTTCTTTGGGTCCTGACAACTTAACCAGGATGCTTTAAAGATTACTTACATTAAATATACTTCTACAATTATTGCATCATTCTTTAATACAATGTTATTTCATGGTTATGTTCCTTAAAGATGCAAGTGTGAGATGATATACCTCTTCACAATGCTGATTCACTGGAAAACATCTCCAGTTATATGTCAATTAGTTTAACTTCTTTGGTGGGCAAGATTTTTGAGAGATGTTTACTATCAGTCTTGACTACTGATTTAAAGGATTGTCTGCTGGGCCTGTTTTAACATGATTTTACCTATAACAGATCAACATTTACTAATTTGACAACTTTTATGACCCTGCTACTTTGGCCTTGGATCAGAGTTCTTCTGTTGCCATGGTATATATTGATAATTCTAAAGGGTTTGACAGTGCTCCACTTATTGAATATTATTATTGATGAAATAAATGAAAAGCTGATAAATCCATACAAAAATAAGATCACAGAGAGGGAATATAGAACAGAGGATTACTAAATTAGAAGTTAAACAAATAGAAGATGAAGTTATGGAACACCTGCAAAGTGAGGAATTTAGTGTAAAAATATAACACAGGTTATGCCACAGCATGATGGGATAATCAGTCCCCAAAGTAAGGAGAAATAGGTGGAGCAGGAGACATCTGAAATAGAAATATGAAAATGGGAGAGAAAAAGAGATGTAATATGGTGAAATATTTATGCAAAGGAGAAAGCAAAACTAATTAATACAATAAAGCAGCACCAAAGATATTTGCAGAGAAATACAGACAAAGGTATCCAGATATGGAAAATTTCACAATACAAAAAAATAAGATCACAAAGGGGGGAATGTAGAACAGAAGATTAGTAAAAGCAGAAGTTAAACAAATAGAACCTGAAGTTATGGATTACCTGCAAAGTGGGGGGTTTAGTGTAGAAAATCCAGCTCATAATTTCACAGTTTGATGAAAAAATGAGACCTAAATTAAGGAGAAACAGGTGGAATGGGAAACATCATATCACTTGCCACATGAGTATACTCTAGAGCCTTCAGTAGGAAACCAATACAAAAGTTCAATTGTAGTTGCATAGCAAGGGATAGAGCAGAAAACAGTGGCAACTCTTTAGTTTTGCCTTTAAGCTGTCTACTTAACAGATTAGATCATGGCTACAATTTAGCTCCTAGGAGACAACCAAGTGTAAAGACTTATCTTTTTGCGTATAGTTCATCAGATGAGGAACTGAAAGCACAACTGCAAGTGGTTAAAACGTTCTCAAATGATGATATAATGTAATTTGGTCTTGAGAAATGTACAAATAGAACTTTTAAAGAGGAAAGCTGCAGCACCACAAAACTGTCAGTGTGGGACAGGAATGTGATACATATATATATATATATATATATATATATATATATATACACACACACATATATATATATATATATATATATATATATATATATATATACACACACATATATATATATATATATATATATAAAAACTTGAGCAGGAAGGAATGTGTATATATATATATATATATATATATATATATATATATATATATATATTAAGGAACTGATGAAGGAATGACATAAAACATGAACAAAATGTGAGCAAAACTCAGTAAGAAATATTTTATAAGAATAAAATTAATACTGAAAACAGCCTTCATCTAGAAACAAAGTCCAAGCTACAAACTAATTTGTTTCCTGCTCTAACTTACAGTTTTGGGGTGACTGACTGGACCCAAAAGGTACTAGATCAGTTGGACAAGAAAACAAAAAAAATGTTTTATGCTAATAAAATGATATAGAAACATCATATTGCTCGTTCTTTAGGAGGTATGGGCCTCCTTGAAATTGATTACATGTATAGATTTGCTGTTGTGGGACTGCATACATATCTGCTGACCTCACCAGATCAAAACATAGTGAAAGTTTTAAAATATGAGGAGAAAAGTCTAAGATGACACCCCTGCTTAGTTTAGTAGAAGCATGCTAGTGTTAAGTGGGAATGGAAATCAAACCAGAAGAAGACAAAAATCAGGCAGCAACTAAATATGCCAAAAAACAAAATACGTAATATAAGGAGAAGGATCAGATGACAAGGCAAATAGTGTGGAAAAGGTATAAATATTGTGGTAAGTGCAGAAAACTCATGCAACAACCTCATGTTGATCAGGATTTGATGCAGAAAAGATCAAGGAGATGTGAATTAAAACCAAAAGATAAAAGATTAATATTGGCAGCCAAGGATAGTGGGCAACATACACATTAGTTTACAAAGTTCATTAAACATGTGGGAGAAACAGACAAATGCAGGTTCTGTAAAACAGAACTAGAAAGTCACACATCTTGTTATTGAGTGTGATACACTAATGACAGAAGGCTTGTATACTGAAAGGCATAATAATGTGGCAAGACTGTTGCATTGGGGATTGTGTAAACATTACAATATTGACATAGATGAGAAGCACTGGAAATATGAGCCACAAAGTATTATAGAGAATGATGAAGTTTATATCACATAGCTCATCCATAATCAACAGTTTGGAAAACAGATGTGAGAAAACCAGATAGAGTAGTCCATGAAAAGATGACAAAAGTAGCATTGATCACTGAAATTGCTACACCCAGTGATTACACTGACTTACATACAGAGAGAGACAAGGTCATAAAATACCAAGGTTTCCAGACAGAAATAAGAGCAGTGTAGAAGAAAGAAACCCAGACAGTTCCAACAGTAGTAGAACAAAACAAAAAAGAATTTACAGTCTTATTTAGATATGCTACTAATACATGCAACTCCATATGAATTTCAGGAGCAGTCATAGCAGGTGCTGCAAAAATAACTTTTGGCTAACATCAAAGATCAAAACAACATTAATTTCATGAACTTTAATCATACTTTGATTTAGGAATGGGGTCCATTCTTGTCATGGTATTATAAACCCAAATGACTTGGAGAAATTAGACCTGAAGATGGGGGTCTGTTTAAATGTTTATATCCACAGGTTCATAAGTAAATACCAATCTAGAAAGTAATCCATTATTGCATTGCTTATAAACAAAGGGATGGTATCTAGATCTAGGGATGTCATTGTTCCCCTTTATTCAGCCCTCATTAGGCCAATCATTAAATGCAATTCCCCTTTTGGCATGTATCTTTCCAGAGACATACAGCAACTGGAATGTTCACAGAAATAACTTACTAAGAGGATACAAGGCCTAAACATGTCCTGCATGGATCAACTCAAAGCCCTGACACTATACTCGGCACCCTACAGACTGCTAAGAGGTGACCTGTGTCTGGCTTACAAGGCAACCTTCAATCCATTACTAATGGATTTACTGCACATCAGCAAATCAAATGGAATCAGAAAAACTGGGTCCAGGAATCTAAACCTCTTCTGCAACATCAACAAAATGGACGGACAGGTATATCTCATAGATGATACCGTTGCTGTGAAAAATACTCCCTATCCAGATAAAACAAATATCATCCCTGTCCATTTTCAGGCTGCCCCTAGTTCTATAGATGGGAAACAGAGAATTTACCCCAAGACTGCCCCCTGTACTACTAATAGACAAAGGCAGCTCTTAAAGTCTTTATCCAATGCAGTGGTCCCCTCAAATCATCTGTGGTATGATCCCACTTAT
Source organism: Protopterus annectens (assembly GCF_019279795.1). Taxonomy (NCBI): domain Eukaryota; kingdom Metazoa; phylum Chordata; order Ceratodontiformes; family Protopteridae; genus Protopterus; species Protopterus annectens. The sequence goes on along the minus strand of NC_056747.1, from coordinate 481,730,967 downwards.
TCTTATTCATTAGGCTATTTATTTATTGCCAATGGGATGGGTCATTCTATAACCAAATGGCAAAGACTATTTCAAGCATAAAAAGGGAAATTAGCGAGACTTAAAATGACCTGCAAGGACAGCTAAATACTTACCTAAGAACCTATATGACTTTATAGAAAATGAGGGATAGATTCCTGTCCCAGACAAACTACCTATCTATATCAAACAAAGCTCCTCATTAGCACCCTTCAAGAAAAATCTTGATGACTGGATGGGAAATAGGAAATTCACCCCGGGGATCACCTCTGTGGCTCTGCTCGACAGGAGTACAGGAAAATATTTTCTTGGGTGGCGAAAGCCAGGGTACCTTTTTGGCTAGGCTTATATAGGCCCTAGGGCAATAGCCTAGTACCTACCTATAAACCTGTGATATTTTAATCCATTTTTCAGTCTTGTAAGGGTTTGAGGAAACCAAGTAATAATGTACCTTTAATTTATTCAAAACATAAGCAAGTAAAACATCCATCTTTTCTTAAAGTCTATGAGATGTGACATCTTGCATAGGCTATCTTCATTTGAAATTTGTAAACTATTAAATTAAATCAGTTTTGTAGGTGCAATAACACTTCAAATTCAAAATCTAGCATCATTCAACTTTTCATTGAAGAGAACCATTGTGGTGGTGGTGGGGAATAGGTTCTGGTTCTACGTCATAGCACAAAATACTGTACATGACTGACTAAAAAAATCAGTTTTAGGTGCTATGACATTTCAAAATATTTGGAGTATTCATAATCTGAGAGAGCAAAGAAGAGAAACAGTTTCAGTTTTTTGACTATCATTTTAAATCAGTATGAAATATTAACGAATATATAAAGGGAATAATCTCTCAATATCAAACATTAAGTATTAATACGGAACAATGATAAAAATTTAGTGCCCGTCTGCACTGCAAAATATAGACAGTCACTTCATTGTATTGAATTAACAAGGAAAATCTGATTTCAGACACTACGGATAGTGAGCTGTTTATGTATTTACCAAGAGAGAATAGTACCTTATTAGAACTTTCTGACATTTGATATTGAAAGCTGATTGAACCTGACATTATATATAAATAATGAGAAAACTTCTCTGTGTGGAAGATCTAAGATTCCCTGTAGTTCATGCACCTAATAAAACATTATATATACCTGTAGTTTGATTATTTAATGAATTTATATGTAGCAAGTTGAAGAGACTATTGTTTTTTTATCTTGTTTGCATTATCACCAATACTATTTATCCCACCCTTCTAGAGGGTATTGATAACTATCCCACTGATTCAGAAGAAAACAGGATCTGTTGTTGAGAAAGGCTTTATGTATGTCTCAAAGGAAGAGTTATAATTAATGTAAATTTTCTGGTAAATCTGGTCAGTTTAATTACACAAAGTGCTCATTTTCAGTTTTTCCAGACTTAGACACTTAGGAGTTTTCATTCTTTATGGAGAAATTAAATATCTATTCCAAAAAACAGGGCTTGTGGATTACAGTGCAAAAACCGTAACTTTGCCAGCAGTAGAAGATGGACATGCCCATCCTGAGGGACAAGAGTCAGAGCTGGTCATATACTCCATCGGTCTCCTTGGAGGAGGGGCTAAGATGCAAATAAGTGGTGTGTGGTACGCATTATGCTCACCAAGCACCAATGAGTGGTAGCCTTCATAGCTGATGTGCAGGAGTATGAATCCAAATGTGGAAGCTTATTTGAGGCCCGCACAGCAATGCAGATTGCTTATTACCCTTCCCCAGAACTAGAGTTAGGTAGTTTAAATGTTCTCATTGCTGGATTTCACTGACAACACAAAAGCACACACACAGTGCTGACTGAATGATGACCCCCCCTCCCCCAAGACAGCTGTTACTACTGGGTGAAAGCACCAAGGATAAGAAACGTATGAAATTTGTCTGTTTTTGGGAAGGCCTGATGGTCAGCAAGCACACAGGCAAAAATCAAGTAGCAAAAAATCTAATCTAACAGTTATTATATATCATTTATTTTAGGTATTCAATAATGATATAAATTAATTTTGAAATTTGTATTTTATCTCAGCTGGACATTTTACCTCAGGATTTTTTTCTGTGATGAGATAATTAATATAAACCATGTTAATGCTTGGTGACCATTTTGATACTCCATTGTATATGTGGGGAACTGTTCTAATGTCTTATACATATCGGCATTGGAGATGAGAACTATTAAGTATGTAGGTCTGGGGCATAAAATTAAAACTTAAGTATTGAATCTACAGTATAATGGCCAACAGAAATAAACAACACAGTCCTTGTCTTAAATGAATAAATGATCAGAGAGGGCAACCGATAAGACCTGGGGCTCACTGAAGAGTGCCACTCTCCTCAAGATTGATGAAAAATATCTAACGAAAAGCTAATAAAAAAATCTCCTACAGATACAGAGACCACCAGAATGAGATTACTAGCTATGAAAAGCTAACCCTGGCTGAAATAGAGCAGTCACTATCTGTAAAAGGAAACCAATGTGGATTTGTAACCCAAACAACACCATGTTCGTTCAGTAGTTAAGGTATATGACCTTACCCTTCCCTGCGGTTAAGACCCAACTTCTGATGAGTGCATTAGGTTTTCATGTTCTCCTGGATTTACCATGGGTTTTCTGCTACTAATCCATATGCCTCTCACTTCCCAGAAAAATACTAGTTGTCTAGCTAATTGAAATTGTAATATAAATTGCATTTCCCTTGACCTTTTTGCCTAAATCATGACTGAAAAATGTGTGTGAATAGCCAATGCACTTGCTCAAATAACAGCCAAATGAATTAAATTAAAATGAAGGGGGATCAGAGAAAGTTAGTTAAGGATAATCCGTAAAATGAGGCATAAAATGCTTGCTTTGATAAGCTTTTAGTGTTTATTTCTTATTTGCATGATGTTGCATTCTGCTCAGTCGTGTGTTACTGGAGACTCAAAAAGGGTTGATCTGGAATGAGTATAAATAACAGGATAACACACAAAATATATCCCCTCTTGCAGACCTGATCCCCTTACATCAAATGCCTCATCTCAGGTCCTAAGTGTTTAAAATAACTCACTGGTGGGATATGTCCATGAAACATATCTCCTTTTAATCCCACGTATACAGACATATCACACCTCCTCCAGTAGGTCTGACCATGCCAAGGCTACCAGTCACATACAGGTTTTCAGTGATGCTATATTCCTGAACAAATTGGCAGACTCAGATATTTTGTGTCCTCCATATGAATCCTAAACTTGTTTTGGAAGAAAAGATGCACAATTTTCTCTTGAGTGATTCTACATGTTTGGAAAGTTACTGTGCTGACTACAGTCAAGTTGCTTTTCCAATAAAGTAGACTTAATTTACTTAATTCTATCCTGGCTGAGTACTTTTTGCTGAATAACTTTTAAAAAATTAGGCCAGTATGTGTGTGTGATAACCTCAAATTCATGTACTCATTCATTCCCACTCTGAACATTGTCTGCGAGTGTAGAATTGCTCAGCCATCTCAAACAGAGTGAACTGCAGTGATTTTTTTTTCTTAATTCAGTTCCTCATAATATGACAGAATTGTCCAGGGAATGAGACTACATTAACAACAAAATTCTCAAAACACAGTGAATAAGCTAGCCATTAAAAGGCACATACAAAATAAAAAATAAAATGCTTTAAATATGAAAGGAGTTCCTACTAAGGGAAAGGAAAGGACCCAAAGAAGGGTGCGCATTAGTGTGTCTGTGTGTGTCTATAAAAAAATTGCTCTAGACCTTCAAAATGCTATACTCTGGAGCCATCCTTAATACTTGACAGTTTTGTGTATAATTCAGTGCTCAGGTGGGGAGAAACGTCTCCATAGCGATAATATTACCTAACTGATTTCCTGGAATAAGCTGGACTTCTGTAGTTTCAGGAATCAATTTATGGCAGGCTCCTGCCCATCCTCCTTACTATCACCATCGCCTCGGCCATGGCAGAGTTCTTCTGTGCATTAATCACAGATTTCTAGTATCCAGCATCCGCAGCCTGTTTTTTTTTTTTTTCCTTCTTTAGATGTAATTAATAACACTGGACAAAAGTCTGACTATAGTAATGCCTCATTAGCCCATTAGAAATAATAACCTGTGATCTGGATATATTATAAAATTTTCAGTGATTAATCAGCCATTTATTGTTTTGCAGTCTATGAAATTACATTCAAATACTATATTATTTTTTCAGTGATCAGTCCCATAGCAATCAGGTTTTTAAAAACATATTATTTTTAGTTGAACATATTATCTGCTCTGAGCATGAATAGTACATACTGAACTGCATTTCCATGTCATTTACCCGAAATCAAAGAAACACATTAGCAGCTCAAGATTTTCATGCCGAGATGACAGGAAGTATAGTAGGTTATCACTAAAAAATTATCATTACTGACCATATGTAATGTGCATCTTTGCATAAAATACAAGAACAGAAATGTTACAATTGTTAGTTACTCAATGATTTAAAAGCAGAAGTTGCTCAAGGTTATTTCCCATCAGTGCTTCCTGCTTTATAACAATAATTCTATTCACCTGCAATATAGTTTGTGAATAAGATCAAAGAAGCATCTGAATTTTTAAAATATAAATGTAGAGAAAAGCTTTATAAATGGACCTGGGGAACAAGAAGAGTTGGCAAAATACAGCATACACCAAATAGTTTCAACCACATCATGGTCATGGAGGGAAGTAACACTTTCCTTCTAGTACCTTAACTGTTGCTAGCATTCCCTGACCAAAGTTTTGGAGAAAATTCATTAAGTAAAGTAATCATAACAGCGGCTGCTCACATTGTCACTGCTGCAGTAGCCTTTGATATGTGGGTTATATCCTGCATAGAATATAACAGGCTGTCAATTTTCAAATCTTCAAGACATTTTCCAAGAGGACAAACTATTATCAGCTCAATCACAGCTGAAGGAATGCTTTGAGCACCAAGCCCTTTACAGCTTTCATGACAACTAAGAGTAGGAGAACAGTGTCCTGGAAGAGGTCAATGTTAGGTACTTAAAACTAAAAATCTTTACCTCGGTAACAAACACGTACAGAAATAAAGGGGTTGGATAGCAGAAGTGGTGCAATTATCATTCAAACATCTACTATTATGCTATGTTTACTGTACTGTGTTCATTTAATCACTACTACAGTAGCCCTAGCTATATGGGTGGATTATCATAGCTTATCTTTACTGGAAGGAAGAAATCTGAAGTTGTAAAATCCCCTGGAGAATGATCCTAGTAAAACCTGCTCTAGACCTGGAAAAGGAATCTAGTTTGTTGTGCTTTGTAAAGGCATGTACAGAGGACCAAGTCCCTGCTTCTGGAATACTTCTAGAATCTACCCCTCTCCAAAAATCCACAGAATATGCCACAGTCCTTGTAGATGGAGGCTTGATCCTGTTTGGAACTGACTTATTGACGTTGGCATAACAAAAGGTAAACAGCATGTGACAACCACTTGGAGACAGTCTGTTTGGACACAGGTTGTCTTTCTTTATTACTTTCTTAAAAAATGAATAGGTGATCAGTTTCTGAAAATAATAGTTCTGTCAAGGCAATATCTGACTTCTATGTGGGTATCCAGAGTATAAAGAATCCTCTTTCTCTCTAGTCTCTGAATAGTTTAGATCAAAGTCATCTTAGACACCACTTTAGGCAGAAAGGGATTTGTTTTCAAGGAAACTCCGGCTTAGTTGAAAATGAGAGAATACTGATCAACCAAAAGAGCTTGCAACTTAGGTATGCTTACTGCAGACACTGGAGCAATCAGCAAAACAAAGTTGAGACTCCAAGGAGGAGACATCTGTCTTCTAGGAGTGCTGGTATGAAAAACCTCTTTCAAAAACATTTTAAGATGGGAGTGCATTGAAAGGGACGGATCCATTTGAAGATATGATGAAATGGCTATCAAATTCAACTTGATAGAAGAGTAAGAAAGGTCATGCAAATATTGTAAAACCATGAAAACACCACTCCTAAAAGGGTCCTAGTTTTTGTTTTGGCACAAACTGGAAAATCTTTTCTGTTTGCTAATATAATATCATCTAGGATTTAGTTCTAGCGGTTTCAAATTGAGGTGCATCCACCACCCCCTGTCTTGTGGGTGTAAATCTAGTCTGTGAGGAAAGATTTTGATAATTGACCTTGGCCATTTCCATAAGAAGGGAGAACCACTGTTACCTGGGGCAGAAGGAAGTCACCAAAATGATCTTTGGAGAGTCCTTCTGAATCTTCAGAATGACCACGGTTATTGGTGGAAAGGATGTAAAAATATATAAGAACATTCATTCTTGTCCATTGAAATGAAAACGCATCTGTTTTATAGAATTGCTTCAGTGGAGTTTTGGAGCAGAATTTTGCCAGGAGGACAACAGTTCTGAGGTGTTTCCCACTGCTGGATGAATTTGTGGAAGACCCTGACTTAATTTTCATCCATAATGGTCTGTCCTGCTCCTGTTCAGCTTGTCTGCCACAATTTTTTTTTTGTGATGAGATGCAAGTTGTCTGTGAAGTGATTCTGTACTGATAAACTATATCCCAGGCTACTCTGTACAGGGGGCACAATCCGATTCCCATTTGTTGATGTACACATTGCTGTGGTGTTGCCTGTAGCCACTTTCAGTTTCTCTGGGGACCACAGATGATTTTCAAATGTTAATATTTCCTAATGCCAATATCTGTTTTATGTTTATATGTCTTGGTCTATCCTTTTTGTTCCATAAACCCTGCTCTCCAAGAAATGCCTGAGGTGTCTTCTGTTACAGACTGGAAGCAGATAAAACTAATCTCTCCAGATCTACTGTTTTCTGTGGAAGACAAGCGTTCTGGTCTGAGGAATCTTAGAGATATCCCTCAGAAGCAATCCTGTAAGGAAGGAGTCAAACAAGAATTTTGGATGTTTTCCTGAAATGCCAGTCTGAAAAGATCTCTCACCCAAGTGAGAGATTCCTGACACTTCAAAAAAGATTCTGCAAAGATAAGCAAGTCATTTAAATAAGCCAAAATGTGAATACCTTGGCCACTAGGGTGATATCCATTATAAGGGTTTCCCCCTCTGCCACGAGATGCCCTGTCTCAAGACTATTCTCTCCAGGGTGAGAACCCCTGTGATTTACAGAACAAAATTTTCATGCCTCCATTTTGATTCCTGAAAATGGTCCTTTGAGAAGTAGAAAATTTGATCCCTATGGCAGAAAAGGATTTGTCCTCTTTTTCACTTCTGCAGATTGTAACTTTCACCTGGGACCAAAAAGTGTTGATCTACCAAGGGGTCATTCATGAAGGATGACGTGAAGTGCTCTACAAAGTTGTAGAGCCTCATCTAAGCAAGTTTGCTAATGAATATGCCTGTGCCAGCCTCTCTAGACACATCCTCCATAGTAATAGAGATAACTCACACAGAGATACTGGACAGAGATTGAAGGGTGGCCAGCTGTGCATCAATGGACTTTCTTTGATCTGCAGGCATGGTCTTAGGAAGAGATTTCGGGATCTATATTATATTTTCAAAAGTTTCAAACATCAACCACTATATGGTTGACACCATATGAGCGATGTTTGAAATTTCAAAAATATATTAAAAAATAAAAAACTATACTTACCTAAATGCTGTAGGCACCCCCCCCCCCACACCCCCGCTACTTAATATTCCTACTCCGAGATCGCACTGCATTGAAATAAAGGGAAATATTCCCTACGGCAATTTTCGTGTTATGCTCGTGACATTTTGATGTTTCGACCAATCGGGTTCGCTCAATACACGTTCGCCATTTACGATTTTTGATCACGCGATAGGAACCCAAGATTTCGATATCTCTTTGGTCAAATCTGTCTGAAACTGTGCAACATGTGCCAGATAATTTAAAGCTCTCACCAAGAAAGTAGGTAAGAGTAGACTCATTTCCCAAATCTGTCCAAGACACGAGACTTCCTGATTGGTGGGTGGACAGAGGAACTCTCTTCCGCTAGTTCCTTCTTGGAGGCCACTGCCACCACCATAGAAATTACAGTTGGGCCCTTACTGCAGTAGCGGCTAGTTTCAGGAGTAATGAGAAATTTTCTTCACCACAATAATAATCCAAGAATATTGGTCTTTGTGATAGACTGTGGTTATACAAACAAAAGTAATGAGAAATTTGTCTGGTTTATTGGGAATGGCTTCCTCTGTGTCTGGCTCCTTCCAGGCCTGTGTGGAGATCAGGTCTATCATTTCATCCATGGGTAGGGACCACCCAATTTGTGGATGTGACAGAACCAAAACCTTGCTGAATACTGACTCTTCTGGAGAAAGTGGCTGGGAAGACCATCCCTGTTTCATTTTAAGTACTTCAAGGGTATTTCTGAATGACATGCCCTCAAGTGGGGAAATGGAGGACCTTCTCATAGGTTGGCACTAGGCTATCGGCTCTAGGGCCTATACAAGCCTAGCCATAACAATTCCCTGTATATTTCTTCCCACAATATTTACTTCTCTGGACCCCTGTCTAGCAGGGCGACTGACATGATCCCAGTGGTGAATTTCCTATCTCCCATCCAATCGTCAAGGTTCCTTTTCAAGAGAGCCAAGGAGGCACTCTGCTTGACATGTATGGTCAGTCTATTCCAGAGTAGGGGGAGTCTCTGGGTCAGGAACCTATCCCTCCAACATGTTTTGTTCATTGTGATGACAAGGTTTAGATCCCTGGAGCATGTGGCTCTGAGGGATAGGGATTTCTTTAAGTGGAGTATGTCCAAAAGCTCAGGATTTGACATGGCCTTGTATTTTAAGCAGAGATCACCTCTGAGTAGACGATATGTCACAGAGTATAGCTGGAGTTTTTTTTAGATGGTCAGCATAGGGCATCTGCTTTAGGCCTGTGATTCTTTTAGTGAGGTCTTTCTGCAGCCTTTCCAGCTATTGCAGATGTCTTGTGAGGTACATACCAAAAGGGGCATTGTACTCTATAATGGGTCTAATGAGGGATGAGTACAGTGGGACACTGACCTCCTTTTTTCTGGATGAAAATCCCTTAGTGATGAGGTGTGCCATATAGAAGGATTTCCTGACTGTTGTGGCGATGTGGTTATGAAAGGTGAGACCACTGTCCACCTGTGTCCCTAAGTCTCTCATCACACTGGTGTTTAGTTTACTGCCACCTATGTGGTAATTCATGGGTACATGTTTTTTCTCAAAGGGGACAACTATCCTTTATCAATGTCCATGGTAGACAGATTCTTGAGGAGAATCTAGGTGCTGCCCCTCTTACACATGTGCTTTGTGTGTACTACTGTAACTGTACTACATCAGTGGATTACTCTGGTGAGGACACAAAAGCTGATGTGGTCTGCTCTGTAAGAGCTAGTGTGAGATTTGCGGTAACTGGCTGTCCCAATGGGACAAGAGGAGTAGGATCTGGACCCTGAGAGATCTTTTGAGAAAGGCACAGGTCCAAGCTCGAAGTAAACGTCTTCTCTCTGGAGTGACAGAGTACTCTCTTGAAAGCCTGAAATGCTGAGCTTGAAAGAGGTCCAGGGAACCAAGCAGTAGAAGTTGAAGTCTTGTAGGAAGTTTCAACATGAGACAAGCCATGGCTAGGATCAAAGGCTAATATCAGGGAACTATCTAGTGGCAAAGCCCTGAGAAGGAGGAATGGCTTAGAGGACCTCAGATAAGAACCCATCATGTCAGAGTCAGCCCAACAGTTTGACTCCAAGATTCAAATGTCTCATAAGAAGACAGAGTTCACTAAATCTGAGAATTCGTTGAGGTATTAAGCCTAGGCTCCAATCCAGGCTTGTTTTGGAACAAGGTCAGACCCAATAGCTTAATCTGAATGGTCGGATCAGAGAAGGAGTAACTACTAGATGCAGAGTAGTCATTCCTTCTGCTCAGGAGGAGACCAAAACCATGAGGACCCCCAACTGGAACTGGGTCTGGAGGAATTTCCTCATCATCTTGCCCAGATCAGTTACCATTAGGCTCCTGGAAGACCTGAGTAACTGGAAAGATGAAGTGATGGAGGAAGGTCTGCAGTGACGATACCTTTTCTCTTGTAGGATCCGAGAATGGATGACACACGGTCAAGAGAAAAACTCAGCAGGATACTGGATCCAATAATAATCAGATCAAAAAGAGTATTGGCTTTCAGGGATTTGGAATTTTTGAGGCTGGGTCCAAAGAGGAAGAATGATCCAGAAACCATTTCTTCAAAGATTTTGACTTTTCATTATATCTTTGTCTTTATCATTTTTCTCTGTGTTTTTTTCTTCACTCTGTTTTTTTCCTTTGGTTTGCCAACATATTTTTTTGAAAGCAGAAAAGAGAGAATTAGGAGAAGGTTTTGAGAAAACAGGAGCAGGGTCTTGGAACAGTCCTTTTAAAATAAGTCTGTTCCTTTTTCTTTATGATGCCTCACTGTCCAAAAGCTTCACAGATGTTGCAGGTTTTGTCCAGGAGTGAAGCGCCCAAACAATAAACTTGTTTGTCATGGGAGTCAGAGTTAGGTAGCTTGTGAGAATAACACAAATATTTTAACATCAGACAGTTTATCGTACATGCTGAAAATAAAAAAAAAAGAAGTAATCACAACAACAGTAATGATAATAATCTAACAGAAATGGAAAGGTATGAAAAACAGAACGTATATATATATATATATATATATATGTATAGACAGATATACATAGATATATATATGTGTGTGTATATATATATATATATATATATATATATATATATATATATATATATATGCACACATATATATAAAGAACTCTCTAGACGAGAAATTTGATGTACAAGGCAAAGAAACAGAAAAGGAATGTTAGAGGAGGAGTAGATATTGTAAGATATATTAAGATATATTCAGATATTGTAATATAGCAACAGTCAAAAGTTTTAAACTAAGAAATATAAATATTTCTGAGGGATTTGTTAAATATTAATCACTTATCTCCTGATTGCTCTCAGATCTATCCTACACTTGTGGCAGCAAATGAGATCTGAGGTATTTAACATAACATCCGGGATTACGGGTAAGGGGAGGATCCAGAAGCTTGAAAGTGGACAAAGTCAGATTAGATATGGCTCTGAGACCTGCACATTGAGGAATGCATGGAATAGACAACATATAAATTAATTAGTTCTGGATATGGTTTCAGAAAAATAAAATCTATCTAATAGACTATAAGAAGAAGAAGAAGCACTCTTGTCTGAGCCAGAGTCAGTTACCCAAGAAGAAACAACAGAAGTTATTTTCTCAATCATTTTCCTGAAAATTTTCAGAAAGTGAACAATTCTTTTTTCTCTTACCAGTAACACCAAAACTAGGTGGGTCGAGAGCCTGAAATGAACCTTAAGATAAGCCCAATAAATTATTCCTATCCAAAGTAATAGAGGATGGGAAGGTAGATGTTTAATTTTTTGTTTCTTTCCTACACGACATTTCCAAAGAAGCAGACTTACTCCTGACAGAAAAAAACATCCCTGGAGACAGACATTCTAGTCCAACTTGGCAAAGAGGCATTCCCTGCTCCTTCCTTTAAGTTTGATAACAGTGGTTCTCTCTTGCCCATCAAGTGCACTCTAATAGCTCAAGAGGACATGTTTAACCATTGGTCCACAGTAGAATCATCCATCTGTGGTTGAGGCAAATTTGTAGCTAGCTGAAGAGTTCTCCTTTTGTGGATGGAAAAAGAAAGAACCAAGGAACCAGTATGTTGTTCTATGGTGAAGCAAAATAGAAGGGCCTGAAACCTTGGTAAGATTGACTGGCAGACAGACAGAAGTAGTTGGAGAAAAAGATTAGAAAAAAAAACATATTTCCAGCAAAAAAAAATACAGTGAAAACCATTGTCCCACCCAAGAGCACTCTTCAGTAGCAAGAAAGATTGGAACCCAGACTGTTAGTTTTCTTCAGCTCTGCTTAAGCTGTTAATGGTTTGGGAGTGTGGAAGGTACGCTTAAGCTTTACAAGTTGGCTGGCTGTTATAACATATGCAGGGTATAATGCATAAAGCTAAGGTTACTGCAGTAGTCATAAAATGATGAAAATCCTATGCCTCATTATTCAGAAAATGTCATGACTGTAAATGCATTGAAAGAAGAGGATCCATGGGACGACATGCTGAAATGGCCATAATGAACCTTGACAGAGGAGTAGGAAAGGCCATAGGATAGTAACTCAAACAAATACTGAAAAAACAGAAAGCAGAAGCAACTATCCCTGAATCCGTGGTGGTTATGCTGTTGGTAACAGCTAGAAAAGGTTTTTCTTTTCACACTATGATTTTCTGTTATCAGGTTTTCTTGCCTCCATTAGTACCTACTGCACATCCTCAGTAAACAAGAGCTTAAAGGGAGTTAAGACCCTATCATCCAGCCAATCACTTGAAGTTGATTGGGTCGAGGTGTATCAAACAACCCTGATCTTGTGCGAGAAGATCCAGTCTGTAAGGAAGCTTGTGGTCATTGCCCCAACCATTTCCGAAAGAAGGGAGAACAACTCACTGATACCTAGCAGAAGGGAGTCAATGAACTTGGAGATTCCTTTTGAGTCTTCAGAAGTACCCAGAATATAAATGAAAAGAGTGAAAAAGCATACAGGGTCATTTTTTGTTCAAGGAAATCAAAAGGCATCTGACTTTCAGGCCGTTTTGCATGGAGTCCTGGAATAGAATCTTGCCAGATGATTGTTCAGACAGAAGGCAAATAGGTCTACTTGAATTCCACACAGATGGATCAAATCTTATAAGACCTCCTGATTTAGTTTCCTTAAATGAGGGTCTGCTCTTGTTTTGCCCAGCTTGTCTGCCACACAATTATGTTCTGATGGAATGTAGGATGCTTGTAGGGTAAAAACTGTACTGCAGAGTTGAATCATCAGTTAACATGGCTAGTCTTCAAAAGGATTACAACCTGGTGTCCCCTTGCTTTTTGATATACCACATGACTGTGGTGCTGTCTCTAACAATTTAAAGAAGTCCTGAGAACCAAAGATGGTTTACAGATTTGAATGCATTGATCAAGGTCAGCATCTTTTTTATATGTATGTGCTTGCATCTAACCTTGGTAGCCCACACATCTTGTATGTTAATCTCTCCTAAAACTGCTCCCCAAACAAAGCCTAAGGTGTCTGTGATGACTAACTGCTTTGGAATAGCAAGGGAGAAGGGAAGACCTAGATTTAAAGATATTTGCTGTCTCCACCAAATAACCTCCTTTCTGACAACCCCCAACACTTGGATTTGAAAGGACAAAAGATATTGATGCTGGGACCAGACAGATTTCAGATACCATTGTATCTTTGTCATGTGGAGTCTTGCCGGGGTACCATGAGAATCATAGATGCCATGATACCCAAAATTCTAAGATATTCCTTCACAGTGACAAAAGTCTGATTGGAAAACTTTAGAAACAGATCTAGATATACATTTTCCTGTGGAATAAAATTTTTCTGAATATGGTATCTAGCCGACACCTGAGGAACACAATCCTGTGAGAAAGATTCAAAAAAAAGACTTTGAATGTTCTCCTGGAATCCCAGCTTGTGCAAGAGATCTCTCACCCCAGTGTGAAATTCCTGACACTTTGAAAAAGACTTTGCAAAGATAAGCAAGTTGTCAAAATATGGAAAAAATCTATACACCTTGTTGCCTTCAATAAGCTATAACTGGAGCTAGACACTTTGTAAATAATCTTGGTGCAATGGATATTCAAAAGGGTAAGGCAGAGACCTGATAATATGAGGAAGACACAAAACAAAAAGACACATCTGAAATCTCTATAAATAGGCATGTGATAAGCATATTTTCAATCTAGAGTTACTAGGAAACTTGGAAGAGGAAGAAGAGATAACAAGTTGTGAAGTTACAGCATTCTGAACTTGGGCATTATGGCAAACAAGTTTAATAAAGAAAGATTCAGAATGGGTCTCCAAGCATTTTCTTTCTTAGGAAATAAAAACCATCCTTGAATAAAAATCTTTCCCAGCTGGGAAGGAGGGACTGGTTCTATCACTCCCTGACAACATGTCATAAAGAACAGGTAGAAATAAGAGTCTGGTATGGTGGTTGAGGGATTAAATCTGGAAAGGTGGAATTTCCTCCCACTGCTGTTACCTTGAAGAATGATCTTCACAACATGTTTGAAACTATCTGTTGCCAAAGGGAAAAGTGGAGATTCACACTTTGTGGGGTTGGAAAACTGACTGCCAGTGTGGTAGGGGGTAGAGAGTCCCTTAAATAGTCATTCTGACTTGTTGGGCTGTAATTGGTTTGGGTGGGTGCTGAATTCCTTTTGGGACTCTCTTGTGGTTTCTTCTTAAACATCTGTCTACCTGCATTTTGTTGAGACTGTTTATTTTGTTTTTTTGCCAAAACTGGATGATGAGTTAAAAAAATCCCTTAGAATTTGGAAAAGAAGAGCTGAAAAATCTTAGAGATTCATTGCATCAACTTATTCCTCTCATCACCTTTTTGATCACCTCTGAAGTAGAGGAGCCAAATTAATCTATATCCAAAGAATAATTTAAAATCTCATTTTTAACATCATCTAGGAGGTTCTGAGAATGCAAACAGGCAAACATCCTCAATACAATACCAGTGGCCAGAGCTCTTGAAGAAGCATCACTTGAATCACATACATATGTTCACTGTAAACAATGAGTACTGACTTGTACAACTTAAGAAACTAAATTATTTAAAGCAGGTTTTCCCTCAGAAAAAATGCAGACAAAACTTTCCTGATAGTATCTCAATTAGTCCTAAAACCTTAACATATGAGCCTGAAGCATGCACACTTTTTTCCACATACTTACAAATACACTTCCCATTCTTATCAGAAAGGGTAGAATTGGAATTAATTAAATGTTTAGCAGTAGGTTTAATTGAAGCTATTGCTGTTGGGTCAACTTTGAGAAGAGAGCATAAAAACTTAAAAGACTGAGGAACTTTATACATCCCTTCTGCCTGTTTAGGGGCAGCCAGCAGACTATAAGGAAAATTGTAAGCAGTAATGCACACATCCTCCAAAGCTGACAGAACTGGATGAATAAGTGAAGGTTCTGGAAACTCCTTATGTAACAGGTTGTAGTATTTTCTGAGGTACTGAGAAGTCTCAATGTTTTCCCACTGAAAATACTGGGACATTTTGGAAATGATCACAGATAAAGATAAATCCTCATGTGGAGAAGTAGAAACTGAGCCCTTCTCTGAGTCAGAAATCTGAGGTGAAAACCCTGCATTTGTCTCTTCATCTTCCTGTTCATGTTCAGAATTTTGAATCTCTTCAGAAAAAAGGTATCTCTCATTCTTTAACCAGAAACTATTTTATAAGAAGGATAAATAGCCTGAATTAAACCATGAACCCATACACAGTAAACTACTCCTGTCCAAGGAAATTTGAGGAGGAGTAGATGCATGTTTAGATTTCTGTTTCTTTTTGACAGGAGAGATGTCAATGTGAATGATTATTAATGGCAGCAGCAGTTTCGCCAAAGATAGCCACCTCATCCTTAACAAAACCAGGGAAGCCTTCATTGTTTTCTGATGCAGGCCTGACAAGAGTGGCTCCACCTTCCCCAGTGAGGGGACCCCAAGAGTTGCACAGGATGTGGCTAAGCCCTGGTGGTGCTATGCCAGAGGGATCCAGGGTAAAAGATTAGTGGTCTGCCATACAACTAATTGTTTTTACAAAATTCTGGTTATTACTATAGTCCACTTTTATTCTTAAAATTTCCTCACAGGCTAAATCATTTTAAAGGTACTGAATGGTGACTCTCACTCTGGAAACAATTATTTTCATTAGATGCTTTTAGAAAAACTTCTCTAAGTATTCTACCAATATCTATACCTTTCAAAATAATGTCTAGAAAAGCAATTGCAACTCTATTGCTATTTACAGTGAAATTTGTCAGAGATCTGTTAAGATTTAATACCTCTACAGTTTCATTAAATTCAGCCATGTCTCCTTTGCAAAGAAAAAGCAGAAACTCAAAAAACATAAATACACAATACAGCATACTTTTGTAAATATTTGCTACTTTGCACATAGGTTCATAGGTTGGTACTAGGCTATCGGCCCTATGGCCTATACAAGCCTAGCCATAACAATTCCCTGGATATTTCTTCCCACAATATTTACTTCCCTGGACCCTTGTCTAGCATTAACATATTCAAGCTTAAGCAAGTGCATGAAAACATTTGCTTAAACATTGACACATGACACCCCAAAATATTGTCCTTTTATCTGCAAATCAAACACTCCAAGAAAATGAGATACTTTTAGCAACATTTCATGAAATTCATTAAAATGTGCAGTTTTTTAATCAAATATTTTAAAAGCAGCCTCACAGCCTTGTTGCTATTAAATGGCTTGATGAAATTCTGTAACATCCATTGTGACTCTCATATAATCATTGTTCCATTCTATTGTTGATAAGCTATTAAACATCTTGTACCTCCCCATAATTTCCTCCTTTTTCTTGACTTGGCTATCTAGCTGTATTTATATCAGTTCTCATTTGACGATCTGTTTTTCCCTCATCCCAAAGACATCATGTAGGTGAATTGTCATGTCTCGGAATTGCTTTAGGTATACATCTGATGTGCCAGCAGTGGAAATGAATGAATGAATGAATATCAACCAGTTACCTCAAAGTATAAGACAAGAATGGTGCAAATAAGAAGATATATATCTCTCTTAATTAAGACCGTTATAAGGTCATCTTATATGACTTTGATGATTTGCTTCTATTTATTATTAGATCCTGATAATTCATTCACTTTATTACAGACAAAACAACTGATGCTGTATGGAAAATGTTATGTTTCCCCAATTTATGATGATGTATGTAATAAGCAAGATAAACTAAACTGTACAAACAGTTTAATATATTATAATCTCTGTACACCTAATGTACTATAGTTTGAGTACATCTCCATATATTAAAATAACCATAGTCATAACAAAACAAAGTAATCTTGTACAGTGCACCTTTTTCCACCTCATTATTGTAATCTACATACTAGATTTTTCATTAACCTCACAGATCTCTCTATCCATAATAATGGCCTAAGATACTCTTTTGAGTGGTATATTTAAGTAGTAACACAGGATTTCAACAGACTACCTTATAAAAAATGTAGCATCTCCAAGCAAAACAGATTGCAACCTAAAAAAATTAATTTCAAATAAAAAAATACAGAATAGAAAGCCTACGAGTGGACGTACTACCTTAGGAAACCAGCCCAACTTAGTAGGAATAAAACAATACTATTTATTAAGCAAACAAACTGTTCAGGAAACATGGTTTCTGAGACTCTAATTCCAAACTTAATTTAAGTGCTGATGAGGCTGCAGCTTTAAACCATTCATGTCATTATTCTGACCTGAGGTACATGAGGGCTGATAAGGGCAATGGCCTTGTTATAAATAAAGAAAATTACACTACAGCAATGAACAAACTTTTATCTGATTGTAGTAATTACAGAATAGTATCAAATGAGTTTGTTAGGAGAAGTTACAAAATCATTGACATTACATTCATGTCAAAATTATATTTCTCATGATATTTTTGATTACTGCTTACTTGATCAACCACAACTTGAGTTGTGTTTGGCATACCAAAGATTCACAAAATACAAACACAACCCCCCTTTAGGCCAATAGTTGCCTCACCTAGAAATAAGACAGCCAATACTTTTTTTTTCTTGATAGTAGTGCAAAATATGTTTTTTTCTGGAAGATACTTGGAATCTTTAGAATCATTTGAGAAATTACAATTTTAATGGAAGAGAAAAATTGCTCTGTATTGTTGATGTTAGTTCATTATATACTTTCATCATTCAAGAGATAGGGATACAATTTGTAGATTTATACTTGAAAACGTTTGTCAACAACTTAATTTTTGATGCTAGAACTATTTGTGTCATGTTAAACCTAGTGTTGAGAAATAGTTTTTTTTCTGTTTGAAAACACCATTTTTCAACAAATTTCTAGTGTTGCAATGGGGGCTAGCATGGCACCGGCTTTTGCCAACCTGGTGATGTGTTGGTGGGAGATGCCACTCCTAGTTACTTCTTCCATTTTTCACCATGTTTCCATATACTGCAGGTACATTAATGATTTCATTTTTATTTGGAATGACAAAGCAAGTACCTTGGCTGAATTTTGTTGTTGTTAGTCACATTGGCAAAACGGTCAGTTTTTTGGACCTTCAGATTACAGCTGATTTTAGTTCATAAAAATTTGTAACTAATGTCCTTAGGAAGGAAACCTTTAGTAACAACTATTTACACTTTGACAGTTTCCATCCTTCCTTCATGAAGTACAATATATTTCGAGGACAGATTATTCGGCTTAATCGTATTGTTAGTGATGACGCCAAGTTTTTGAAAGAGGTTAATGTTTTGATGGGCATGTTCATTCAGAGGGGTTATAATGTTAAAAGACAGCTTGACATAGCAGAGCCATTCTGTAACCTATTACAGCATTATGTAAAATTAAAGATGGAGTCCTTAAAGATAGGGCCACCAAATTTGCCCCCATTTTAACATTTGGTTTTGTGGCCAATAGGAAAAATAAGTATACTATAGAAAAAGTGTTAGCCTTTCCTTTTCCTATGAGTATAGAATGAAATAACACATCAGACATTATTTCTATGAATTGGAAAGTCATACTCAGTGGCCCTCTTCAAGTGAAATCTTGATGAGTGGATGGGAAATAGAAAATTCACCCCAGGGATCACTCTAGTGGCTTTATTCAACAGAGGCACTGGGCACTAAGGTCGGGTATTACAATGCCAGGGTAATCCTATGGGCCGAGCTTGTAAAGGCTCCAGGGCCATTAGCCTAGTACACACCTATGAACCTATACTTGGCAATGGTGATTTGACTAAGGTTATTGGTAATTAATTTTTAGAAGGACACGTAATTTGAAATATTTATTGGAACATCTTCAAGGTGATGTTGTTAAGGGATAAGTTGGGAAATTTCTTTGCCAGGCATGTAGGTGGTTCAGACTTATTAATTCTGTCACTTCATTTCATTTTGAACATATTAATTTTATGTTTATTGCCAAGGGTAGGTTTACATGCAGTACAGAAGGATTAGTTTATTTGGCTTACTGCGTTGGCTGTGGTAGTTTTTATGTGGGGAAAACTACTAGGACATTAGCTTGTAGGATATCTGAGCAAGTGCAGGCCATAAAAAATAAAGATCTTGATCATGCACTTGCATGGCATAGCTTAAATTGCAATAATTTACGTAAGTTTACTTTTTGCATTTTAGAGAAAGTTGACAGCAGGACTTTTGTTGATGATGTTAGTCATTATTTACAGTTTATGGAGCTCAGGTGGCAGGTGTTTTTACATGCCGATGTGTCTCCTGGGCTCAACAAATCAATTTCACTTAAAAGTCTTCTTAGATTTAAATGTTTATAGTTTATATAAATATTATACACGCTTTACCATATTTGTTTTGAAGTTTATTATTTGCTTGTTATTAGAGGCTATAAGAAACTCATTTAAGATATTTACATATTAACTGCGGTGGTGGTGCTGCGGTAGCGTTGTCCCCTCACAGTAAGACATTGTCCTGTTCAATTCTCAGCTAAATCATCTTCTGTGTGGAGACATGCGTGAATGGGTGTACCTTCGTTGAAGGTTGTGCATCAGGGCTGGCAACTCGGTACGTAAAAATCTACTGCCAATCATTAGCAGACTGGAGTTCCACTGTGGCGACCCCTAACTGGGAAAAGCCAAAAGATACGACTTATTGGTAATTGTGAGACTACGGTGGTGGTGCTGCGATAGTGTTGTCACCTCACAGTAAGATGTTGTCCTGTTCAATTCTCAGCTACAGCGTCTTCTGTGTGGAGATATGCATGAATTCGCGTACCTTCATTGAAGGTTGTGCATCAGGGCCGGCAACTCAACATGTAAAAATCTACTGCCAATCATTAGCAGACTGTAGTTCCACTGTGGTGACCCCTAACTGGGAAAAGCCAAAAGATACAACTTATTGGTAATTGTGAGACTACGGTGGTGGTGCTGCGATAGTGTTGTCACCTCACAGTAAGATGTTGTCCTGTTCAATTCTCAGCTACAGCGTCTTCTGTGTGGAGATATGCGTGAATTCGTGTACCTTCATTGAAGGTTGTGCATCAGGGCCGGCAACTCAACATGTAAAAATCTACTGCCAATCATTAGTAGACCGGAGTTCTGCTGTGGCAACCCCTAACCGGGAAAAGCCGAAAGACACAAACTTATTGGTAATTGTGATAGGTAGAATATATTGAATAATTGTACTATTATTTGTCAATTAAAAGTTGACATCATTGATTTTATGGTTTAAAAGTTGTGGATCCTATTTGAATTTTATTCTGAAGAAGTTCTGTATGAAATAGAATGAATGCGCTTAATCTACTTTGTGGTTTTTAGTCTTTTTTCCTGTTCTCTATACTTGGATTATTTTAATATTGGCTATTTATTAAGCACTTTCATTCTTATAACATAAGGACTTCTTCAGAATAAAAGAATACACACCCAAGTGTGTAAACAGTCAGTTACAATCACATGACACCTTAATTAATTAATACATAATCATCCTATAAAAGTAAAGTATAAAAATAGAAACTAAAAAAAACAACTATCCTGTGTTTTTTCTTACTTTGGTTTTCAAATAAAAACTACTGCATCCAACTTCTTACCAAAAGTATAAGGCAAATGTAACAGTAATTTTCAAGCAAATCATCTTACTATTTATACATCAAATCTTTACATAATTGGAAGTATCTACTGTAGATGTTTTAAAAGAGATACTCCCAACAGTAAGAATGAGATGACCTAGACAAGGAAAAAAAATATTAAGCAGTTAATACTGCCACATCTGGCATAATTTGTCTGGCAATGACTGCACAGAACTTTCCATATGCCACATATACATTAACGTATCTTTGAACCATCAAGGTCATACCGCTGGAGATGCAATCATCCTACTTGCAGGCTCATGAGCCCATAGACTATGATTGTCCAGCTATTAAATAATTATGGGCATAAATTCAACACAATATCCAAACTAGGTGAAAAGGCAGAATCATTTAAACCAGTAAAATAGTCTTATTTAGAAAACATGATGGGCAGTCTTCACATTTCCAAAAAAAATGTAAAGCAAGAAAATAAAAAATACAAACTATCACATGTGCTGCTCCATGACGCTACACATACTAGCTCTAAGATTGTGCAACAGTGCAATAAGAAATGAATTCCTTGTTCCCAGCACTAACAGACCTAGCATGCTGCTTATAACTGATTAAAGAGATTTGGAAGTGAACTTAATGCTACAATTGGAAATCGTGTCAATGACAATCCGGCAGGCTCCTCTCTACTGGCTACTTTCACCCTGTGTAAAGGTAACTTTACCACGCACATTCAAGTCTTGTTAAAGGTGGCTTTTTGTCTTAAAAATACTTAATTTAATCATACATCCTTACACATTCAGAAATAAAACAACTTTAGGCTTAATATTTATAAAGAGGTTCCTATATAACAACAGTTTCTTTTTGCATCAGTTAGACAAAGGACCTGCTTTCTATGGGATATCTGCTTAACTTATGGTCTGTGCCCCTTCCCTTCCCTTTGCAATTTTTCTTTCCCTAACCACTGTCAATTTCATTTTTATTTTATAAGTGCTTTCTCCAGACATAATTCAAAACACTGAGACATGTTAGCATTTTTTGTTTTCTTCACTGTGCATGTTATAACATGGGTTAAAATAACTGTATAATACAATATGCTCTTAACTTATTCACAAATGTGATTTCTAGTGTCTGAAGGTGGATTTTATTCAATTCCAAAATGTGATTTCTACTGTCTGAAGGTGGATTTTATTCAATTCCATCAGTTTAAAAATAAATGAATGTTTTCCTATCTTTGTTAATGAACTAATCATACTGGATAATTGCGCAACATAAAGATTAATAAAAAATATTTGCACAGTGAACATTTGTGTAACAGTATTTGGCATAGTATGCATCCCATATACTACCCTGCATTCAGCACAATAAGCCACATTTCTGCAGCAGTTCATTTTTTATTTTTCATGTTTATAAAATGTGCATATGTTCTGCTACTACAGAATTGTTTAAATGCTTGCAAGTGCATCCGTTTTTATGACTCATTTATTTATGTTGCATTACTTATAGAAGAAATCTATGATTCAGTATGGTGTACAAAGTACTGCTAGTAACAGTAGGGGACCCATCAGCAATGGAGGAGGAGTAAGGCGTTATCATTCAAAATACTTCTGCCAGAGACAGGTATATGACAACATGGGAAGGAATGAAAGTGTTAGATAAACTGAAGTGAGCAGAAGCTAGTAAAATGGATTTAACACACACACACAAAAATAATAAAAATAACTACAAATATGATCTATTTGGCATCGTGTGCTATCAGCTTTGTGGTCAACACAACTTCATCAGGTTGATATTTGCAAACCTTTGTCACCATAAACCAGGCTGTTAATAGAAGGACGATATCTTCTCAGGCACCAGTGCATTAGGTTTCTCTCAAACTAAAGAAAATAAGTCCTACTCCACAGAAGCAACATGTTATTAAACTGCACACTGAATCATCTCATGTAGCAGAAATAATCATCATGGCTACAAGTAAGTGATTAATGAAGAAACCCATCTCAGGCAGCAGAAGCAAGTATTAAGACTACAGTAAGTTATTAAAGAAGGAAAGTGTCCCATGCAGCAGAATTGTAACTGGTTAAAATGGGAACTGCAGTTCTCCCTAAATTCTGAATGTTACCAGGCTCTGGAGAGGCACTTATCAGTGACACTTATGAAAACTGACATAAATAAGCACAGCAGGAAACATAGAAATAACATTCAGTTTAAGTAAGAATATAGTGATATAGCTAACAGATTAAGTAGATTAAGTGAAATGAAGTGAGTTTCATTTAGTAGTGCTCAATATATGACACCATCTCCCACAAGTATGGCTTGTGATGGAACATCTCAATTAACCAGACCAGTTCTCTGAAGTTACTCCTTGAAGAGGCATTACTGTATGTAGTGGTTGTAACAAAAAGTAAAAAGAATATGGCACTGTACATTAAAATGTCTTTTCTTTGTAATGAATCTGTCAAAAAACATAAGATAATAATGGTGTATTAACAGGGATGTAGCGAGAGTTTAGTAAGAACAGACTATATACAGATGCCACATATATGGGCAGTTGGAAGCTTGACATAGCAGAGCCATTCTGTAACCTATTACAGCATTATGTACTATGCTGATTCTCAGTTACACACAAAAGATTGTCTAGTCACTGATGCAATTTCATACCACTTGTAGATAATGAGGGGTGCCATCTTTATATATGTTACATGTCGCAATGTACTGCAGCTGGCTGAGGTACCTAGAATATGACCTACCATTAGCAGCATCACCCCCCTCCCTAAAACGCACACACACACACACACACACACACACACACCATGCCACCATTTGGTAAACAGGATGCAATCAGATAAATACTCCTTCCAACATTTGAGTATCCTGAAATCATCTGTTGCTATGGAATGATAGATTTGCACCAAAATTCATGAGTTATCTGATAGTTGACTATTTTGCTCTTCAGCAATCCTCTCCCAAGTGTCAATCACATAGGAAGAGGGCAGCATCTGTGGAGTGACAACTGTGAGTAGTGAGTATTAAGCATTCATATGGGAAATGTATGATTATTATGTAAGTTTTTTGATATTTTCTGATAAATGGTGCACAGAATTTAGGACACACAAAAAAATTAAACAAGGTATACTACAAGAAGACTTACCAAGTGAGGCTAAGAAAGTGTGTTTGCATTTTAGTATTGCCAACAGCAAGACAAAATCTAGACATTCCAGTTAAAGCCCCAGCATTTCTACAATAATTTCATATTAAGGGTTGTTCAGCACCAAAGAGCTTGAGTGGCAGTAGTTCCTAATGAAAAATCTAAAGAGCATTAAATGTCTATTTGGACGCATTCTTATGTGTAATAGTTTAGAGGACTTTGACCTGCTGTCCAATGTTGAGACGGGTCTGATGAGGTATATTAAATGTCCAGCTGTATGGTCTATGGATATTCTGGTAAGAGTACACTTCTTCAGTGCCACAACTACCACAGTGATTTTAGCTTGCCCATTTCTGGTTTCCTCAAAATCGAATTATGTTTTCTTTTTGTTTTGTTTTATGTTTTCTAGACACACAAAGAGCACTTCCATTCTGCAAAGTCACAGAAATTCACCTGCTTTGCTGTCTTTCCCAGTTGTGATTGTTACCTAATGCTAAGGTGCATGCATCTCTTGTGCAACCAATGTATACTGAAAGAGCCTGATAAGATTTTCAAAGAAGACAACCACGAGTTGAGTACCAAATATCATCTAAGTTTAAAACTCTTGACAGTAAATTTTAATAAGTTTATTTCACTTGATTAAAAGTCACCTCAGATAATCCCAAAATAGTGACAGTAAAATATCAGAAAAGTCTTACAAGGAAAGTAACACTATTTGAATTTTGGAACTCGGAACAAAATACAACATAAGTGCTATGTAATACAGAAAAAATTCAAAATGTTTTTTTCTAAAATGGCAGATCCACCTATAATCTTGCACTCATAAAAATAACAATTCCAGCATTTCATAAACAAGAGTAAGATACAGGTATTTAGGTGTTGAATATTAATTTGGTAGTTTGCAGCAGGGTGTATATGTATTCAAGGAAGCAAAACAAAAATCCATACACTTGTTGGAGTGTTTGATCTGCTATTCCAATGCTGACTTTAAGAACTGCAATCTCTCTAGTATCATAGGGTATTAAAAATGCCCATAACTACAAAGGACCTTAGCATTTGATGAAATGCACTTAAACTGCACAATGAAGCATGTAACTAACTCCTCTAGCTGGTAATGCAGATTTGTTGAATTTCTACTGAAAGAACAAAAGCATGAATGAATGCTGAACACAAAAGCCAAAGGCTTGGTAAGGTGTCTGGTAGCTTTTTATGAGTTTGAGGATTGTACTGCAGGGGTAATATCACAGAAACACCAATATATTTTTGTTTTACAAGGTTCGTAAAAAAATAAATTACTATGGCAAATTTCCCACAGATTACACACAAAAAAGATGCACTAGACACTCTTACTGAAAGCACATATCTGTGGGTGAAGTGAAAAGTTGTGTTCATTATGCAGGATTGTGAAATGGTCAAATAAGATGGCTACCAAGAAATACTTTAGCCATTAATACACTTTCATAAAACCTGTGTCTCCTCTTCAGAGTATTTTTGGAGGATGCTGAGGTGAAGGACCTAGGGAGCTGTAATAATTATACATGGCCAACATAACTCTAACTAATGCACTGTTCACAGTGTACATAAATAATTTTAAAAAGTACTCTCAGTGTGGCATACTATATCTCTTTGATGTAATTACTTTGTACAAGGAAAGAATAATCAGTCTGGGAATTAAAAATACAGTAGATATAATTGAGTTTACTTGGATTTACATTGGTTTTGAAGGGTTCCAGATCTAAACGTCACTTAGCTGTTTGATGACCAGTCTTATGAACAGCTAAGAACTAACATTTTCTATAAACAAAGTGTGTTCACATCCTTTGAAGCAAAGTTTTTTCTCAGCAAATGGTCAGCGATGGCGGGGTTTCAGCACACAACATTACACACAGTACTTCTTGCTATTACAGTGTAATTGTCTCAGAAAATGCCTCACTTAACCCCATGCACTAGCTTTAAAGGAAGTTTACACTAAATTATAAACATCTGGGCATGAGTTGTCAAATGTTCAACTAATGAGTATAACACCTACTGACATAGGATCCCCTTAAGTTGCCTACAATGATGGTGGTAATTCAGAGTTTAACTAAATATACAGGAGAGGCTTTGGGTCTTTGTGAGTTGCCTTTAAAAAAAAAAAAAAAAAAAAAAAAAGATGTAATATATTTGCAGAGTGCTGTGCATTTAGAATGTTGTCTTTTTGAATTAATGAGGCTCACTTTTGATATGCCGATTCAGTGTGATTTGTTAACAAAACATTCTCTACATATTAAAATATTCCTGTAAAAGACTCCATCACAAAAAAACTTTCCTATTCTACAAACAAAAAAAAATACATTTAAATTTCAAATACATGTAATGTAAATGGAAACCAAGAATTACTAGAGAGAGAAAAAAATGTAGCATAAAGTGCTGTGCTCCGATTTACATTCAAAGATAAATGTTATTTAAGCCCTGTGTTATATATTGAGGTGGATTGCTTTTAAGCTTTGAGACTATAACAATTAACTAAAGAAAAATGTCAGAGTAGCAGACCTGATGTCATAAATTTGTTGACTTCATTCTGATATAAGAGATAAGCTATGACTGAATCAGCAAAAATGCAAATGGAAATATACAGGAAATTACATGCTTTATAAGCCAACCTCTGACTGTATAATACAATGACTTGTATCTAAACATATAACAGGTATGTTAATCATATATGTTAATCATACTGTTCACATAATACCATGCAGCATGAATCACAAACAAATAACCAAATGTTGGGCTCATGTTGTTTGGTGCATCTAGACTATAAAATTCAAAAATTTGAAAAGAAAAATCGATGTATTACTTGAAATATTTATTAAATCCAACAAATCTGTACAAATTGGTACAACCAAATCAGGTAAGTACTTTCATCCTTGAACAAATATGGACTTCATCAGAACTGAATGGTTGATAGAATTATTTCACTTTATCTATACAACTTAATTGATTAATCAAACAATTACATAAATAATTGTCATTGTCATTTAAAGAAACTTACATTGAAAAACATTAGTGCAAACATGAACTTCATGCCTCCATGTTTGGTTGGGTCATAAAGTAATGAAACATGGAAGAAAGTAAAAAAAACTGGGCAAACAAGATCTGTGAGCTCCTGTCAATGATGTATTAAGCCCTTGGCAAATGACTAGCACCACTGCAGAAATATTTTAAGTTTAAAGTTGGTGTGGAGCAGACTGATCAGAATATCACAATATCACCAAATGAGTCTCAGTAGCAGGCAGACATGGTACAAAGGGACATATTTACCACTGGTAGCTGTACTGCTAATGGTAAAATTGTTCTTAGAACTGCTTTAAGAAAGTAAAATATATAGAAACAATGACAGTTCTTTTATTTATATTCTGTATATCCAATAAACCTCACTAATATGTCATATTCAAACCTGTACAGAGACAGTGGGCAATATAAGCACATATAAGCACATGTTATATGCTGAAGAGCTGACATCACATGTCTTGGACAAAGAGACTGACAAGTGGGTACTTGTAAATAAAAATGATTGCAGCCACTAGACAAGGCTTATCAAGATAAAACTGCTTATTTTTACATCCTCATTAACAAACACTGCTGGTATCAGGCAGTCCTACAAAATAATTCTTCATTAACTTGGTCAGGCAACCCCCTACATCTATTATACATTAGATGGCTACTGAACTATTCATTGGTGAGTAAGGTGAATTTGTGAAAGTCCTAGTTACCTTTATGGGTTTTCCATTCATTTTGGACAGCACACTGGTGCAACAGTTAACATTATGCCTCACAGTGATTGGTTCTTCAATATGGCCCCCTATTGGGGAGTCTTCTCCCCTATCCTTCCCTATATCTTTCCTTTCACTTCTCAATGACATGCTGTAGGTGAACTGGCAGTCCATCAAATAGCCTGTTGGTGTACTTGCCTTGCCTTGTGACTGTCTGGATGTATAACCTGTAACAAGACATCATCTGGGTGTATAACCTGTAACAAGACATCATTTTATCCAGGATGTTTTTCTCTTCCTCATGCATGCTGGCTCATGGGATAGGCATCAGTGTGCATCACAAATCTGAAGTGGTTAAAGTGGGTATCAGAGAATGAAATGAAAAATGAAATAGCTCTCTCTTTTTATATATTTATATGTATATAATTAAAACAAAATGTATTTTTCTTCTCTAAGCAGAAATATAATGTCAAATTACAGTTGTCCCTGGTGATCAGCATGGCACAAAATAAACAAGTCTGCCCACAGACAAAATCAATTTATAGGAAATATTTCACAGAGACGTATTGTAGTATCAGTCAGCATAATGAATAGCTATAAAAGGTGAGTTGGGTGTACATTTTTTACCAACCACATCTGTTTTGCCAAGTCGGCCAACACACTCTGCAGAAGCAGTCTGCAAGTAAGATTTTGTTAAACAGGGGCAGATGGGTGAAGGGAGCATTCATTCACAGATAAAATTTTTGGTTAAACACAGTGATGGAACAGATTAAGTAAACCATGTTTCAGAGAACTCGTGTCCAATATGGGCTCACAAAATGGATGCTGTAGTGTTGCAGAGCAAATGCATAGTATTGACTTATTCTAATTCTTCACGGAAAATAGTAGCACATTCATTTCCTAAGCTAAAATGGACTGTAGCAGAAACTGAGACTTAAACTTTAAGAGTTGAAAACTTTTAAGGAGATCTAAATAATTAACATCTGTCACAATTATGAGGCCACGGTAAGACATGGATTAAAATGGTAAATAATGCAAAACGTACATGTCCGCATTTCTAAAATTCAGTGTGGGCTCATTTAACTTTCTGTAACTTATTAATTTTACATCAGCTGTTCCTGCATAAGTTCAGGCATACTTCATAATATAAATTATTTCACACAATCTTCAACAAAGATGAAATAAGTAGGACTTTTATCCAGGAATGTACATCAGTATAAAGGCCTCAGCAGCATTTCTTCTAAGTTGCTTTCATTTCTCAGAAGTGGCCAATATGTTCAACTACCATGTAAGAAGCAAGCTCACATGCATGCATAATAAGTTTTATGGCTTACTATAAGAGAGACCTAGTTCTTTCTTTCTGACACAAATAGAATTCAGAACATCTTGTTTTTGCCTGTTTGAAATGTATGATTTCTCCCCTGCATACGTCAGATTTTTTTTCCAGATAATCTGATTGTGTGTGTGTGTGTGTGCATATCTATCTATATCTATTTATATATATATATATATATATATATATATATATGTACATATGGATCCCTGTCAGTTGATTGCGGTACAGCGAGGCTCAGGAAATTTACCCTTTTCTTCACTGCAGTGCAATGGCAATGTTGGTATGTACAATTTGCAGGGAAGCTTGCCCCCTTGTATAAATGTAAAAAAAGTAGATTTTTGTGTGTGTGGGGGGTGTTTTTGTTTTTTTTTATGTTCAGGTTTCAGAGTTTTCATTTGTATGAATTTCAAGTTTCTGAAAACTCAGTCATCTAACATAGACCCGTACATACATATTTATATATATGGATCTACTTCATAATATTGAAATTCAAAAATGTTGAAGACCAAAAAACAGAGACGAGAATGATGAAAGTTAAAATGCCGAATTCCCAGGGCAAGTAAACACTTGGCCAACCCCATATTAAAACACACCACAATATCTAAAGCCCACCTGGGGAGACTGCGCACCCCCCCCCCCCAATTACACATACCAACTCCAGGATCACACTGCAGTGGAAAAAAGGGCATGATTCCTTATGTTAAGCAAGTGTTTACTTGCCCTGGGAATACTTACACAGTCTGGCATTTTAAATTTCATGATTCTCATCTTGGTATTTTGGAATTTCGCTATCCCAAAGTAGACCCATATATATATATATATATATATATATATATATATATATATATATATATATATATATATATATATATATATATATATATATATTTATATATATATATATATATATATATATATATATATATATACATACACACACACACACACATAAGCACACAGATCACAAAATATCAAAATCTTAAAATATCAAACCATAAAATATGTAAAAAAAAAAAAAAAAAGACACTGAAAGCACTATACACTGTAAATGCATAATATTAAATCACAAACTATCTAATAATTCTGCCCATCTAAAAATACCCCATATCATATATCCCAACTACAAAACTGAGATCAAATGTTGTCTTAATAGTGGTACTGTTAAGGTATGGTTAGTAATGTAATGTATAGGGATAGCGGTAGGGGTAGCGCACATGAGGAGGGTGGTGCAGGGGGAATATCTGAAGCATGCTATGTGTTAAGTTGTAAGCTTCAAAGGCACACAACAGCACACATATGTCCACTACCACAAGTATACATGGGTACAACTGTATTCAACTATACCTTGTCAGCTCACACAAGTGTTAAAGTACTACATGGCCCACCAATGCAATTGAATTTTATCTTATGTAATTCACCCTGCCCATGCTATACACTGCCAATGACAGCCAATGTATGTATGTTCTGTGACTTCAGACCACTGGCATAAGATCCCAGTCTTAGTATGCATGCTATATAGCAGCAGGCTACCGCATAATGCTGGCCATATATGAGCATGTCAATTGACACCCTCTCCCTATGACCCACGCAGTGCTTCAATACATGCATGAAAGAAGGGCCCCTCCAATATCTCAGGCATAGAGCAACACACTGTGGATGTATTACAAAATGATCCATAAATGCAATGTTGGCTTTATGATCCTCCTCCAGAAACAGTGAATGAAACTGTGTTTGCTTCAAGCTCCAATGGGACAATGGCAAGCCTACATGATTAAGCAAGGTATTTAACCCCCCCCCACACACACATACATGCACACACAGCTACTGACATCCACAGGACATGACTATACCCAACAATGAAATCAGTCATTCACAGATTGCAGTCACAGTCCTGAAAACATAGGTTACAGTGGTTGCCCTCACAGCTGATAACAATGTGGACTGCTATGGGAAAGACTGATCTTCACACAATCATCTGCCAAACAACAGGGACACAAAGACGTTCCTATTCAGGAACTCACCATCCTTTAACTACTCCAAATAGCGTAAAGGAGGTGGATAGTGATATCAGTTACGTACTCCCATACAATACCCATAATGCTTAATTTCTGAAAGTTTGTAGTGCATTATCTCCATACTGGTCATCTCCCAATCGCACCCTGATATCTTGTACCCAGGGCAACTGCCCCTTTCTTCCCACCCTAGCTATGCTTCTGCTTGATAACTCAGTGCACAATGTTACATGTCATGTGCCAACAGCAATGTGTGTTGAAGTGAATGAGTTTTCAAATTCCTCTGGAATGTGACCTGTTTAATGTCTATGGCTTCAGAAGGCAGAGATGGATGCAGGGCTACCTTATGTAGAGAGTTAGGAGATCCTGCCGAGGAACTGCTATGAAGATCCTCAGTGTAAGACAGAGGCCTACTACAAACCTATAAAAGCATTGGTTGATGCAACTTGCTTTACCACTTCTTCTGAGCAATGGAAGTGTGATGATCACCACTGGACAAGTAATCAAGAAGCCTCAATCCTCACCACTAGCATGTGTGGGAGGGATGTTCACTGGGAGGATAACAGATACACACACAGTATTTCCAGATGTAGCTTACTGCATC
The DNA here is from genome assembly GCF_019279795.1 of Protopterus annectens. NCBI lineage: Eukaryota > Metazoa > Chordata > Ceratodontiformes > Protopteridae > Protopterus > Protopterus annectens. The sequence goes on along the minus strand of NC_056747.1, from coordinate 481,699,398 downwards.
AAGTGCAATTTCCCTTAAGAACACACAGGAACACAGTCAGTCTGGGGCTGGCTTCTCCCTCTTTCACCAGATCCCCAATAAGACTCTCCACTGGCACAGCTATAGAGTTGAGATCTCAGCTGAGTGACCAAGCCTCTCTGTCCAATCAGTGTTTCATGTCCCTGCTCAAGTAGCTGACTGTGATGGATCCATACAGTCTACCTTGTTTTTGTTATGCCTCAAGCAAATTACCACTGTGTATGTTTGATTATTGCTTGATCTGACATGCTGTTACAATACTATATGCTGCTATTATTGTAACAATACAATATGCTTAAGAACAGGCATTGCTCACTGATTACTGGTACAACTGAACTTTTGTTGACCTGTAAATTGTTTATTATCTTAAAAGATGTTTACCAAAATATGAGGATTTCAAGGAGAAACTATATCACAAGTTTTGTGGGCTAACTGCTCTTCAGAAAAGGGAAGTAAGGCATAAGACCAGACATTACGAGACTTGTTTACAACTTAGAAAAATATCTATAATTTTCGAAAATATTCCATCAACTCATGATGAGCTTGTGATCAATATGTCATTAGTTGAACCTATTGACCCTGTTGTTTGTTCAAGACTATAAAATGCTCAAAGGCAAACATGTAAATCATCATCATCCGGATTTGATCACAGCATCAGCCTGTACTGAGCATAGAGCCATTTTGCCAGTGTAAGCCCTGCCTTGACTGAACAGATAGCTGCACTGAATAGGATTAAAGTCTCCCTATCAGTGGCAAAGATGATTTTGTTTATGCATATGTTTGTAAGTACATGATTTATTAGCTTTTCTGTTTATTTAGTAAGTTTTTGTTTAATAAATTGTTAAGTTTGAGCCTTGGTGTCTTATGTCATTTCTAATTCTGTATTAACCTCAGACTTTAAAGTAACGGACTAGTTCAATTTGGCGCAGCGAGCAGGGTCTGAGGTTTGCAGTGGAAATGTTAAAACAACAACCAATGTTTTTTCCCTTAAAACATATGGACATAGGAAGAAGGATGCTGTGTCAGGTACCCCAAATAAGTTGGGCATTGGTTCTATGATGCCAGCATTGTTTGGTTAATGGGATCCTCTTTCTAAAGTATTAAGTTAAGTTTCACCCCTTCCTTCCCCAAAACTTTTGCAAGAAAGACCTAAGGCAGACCCTGGTAGTCTAGCTAGAGCTTTATTGGAGCTAAAATTGGATAATAAGGGGAAAAAGATGAAGGAAGGGGTGGGAGCAGCCAGATGGCTGTTCTTTGAGGCAATTCAGGAATTAGACGGAGACATAGAGAAACTAAAAGAAAACGTCTTAGAGTTAGAAGAGCAATGTAAAGAACAGACGCACACACACAGATTGGATAGAGATGCCTCGGAGAAGGCAGATATGGCACTTGTTAAAGTAGGAGAGGAAGCTGAACATTGGAAATCTAATTCAGTGACTCTAGCTACTGGAATAATTCAACAGCATAGACAACGAAATGGGAAAAAATTATGCCATCCGCTCTCAAGGCCCCGGGTTTGTGCTTTGCTGTGTAAGGCAGAGTTTGACCCCAAGAAGTGGGAAGGTTATCTCCCCTCAACTGAAGAGGGTGATAGTGATCAGTGGAGGCATGTCCAGTTATTAAGAAAAAGGGACAGTACACTGGGTGGGGGCGCCAAAACAATGGGTTGAGGTGCAGAGTTATACCCAAGCTGAGTTATTAAGTGTAATCCAAATTTATAAGCAAAAGCCAGGAGAAACTGTTTTAGCATGGTTTCTTCGGGTTTGGGACACAGGGGGAGAAACAGTGTCTCTAAATGCCGAAGAGATGCACCAATGTGCATGCTTGGTGTTTCATCCACATCTAAAGCAAATAGTAAACAATGTGAACCATGATGATCCCCAGGTGAATACACTGGTGGTGTGGTTAGCCTCGGCTTTTGGAGCTACTTGGCCTGATGCTACAGCAGTAGCTGATGAACATAAGCCTTGGAAAACAATAGCAAAGGCAATACAACAGTTAAGAGAAATGGCTATGTTGGCTACCATTTATTCATTGGAATTAAGGAATGGGGCATTAGTGGTTCCAAAAGGACCAGATGCACAAATAATGACCAGCAATATGAGAAGTAAATTGATTAAAAATGCACCACAGTGGTGAAAAGGGCAGCTGATGGCTGCCCCTGGCAGGCTGCGTAGATCAGCAAATATGGGATGTAACAGCCACTCTAAATCAGATGGCAGAACTAGTGGAAGAAAAAGAACAGAGAAGAGTTAGAAAGGCAAATGCAGAGAAACCAAAAGATAAATCTGGTGAGAAAGTCATGAGAAAGCAAATGTTTCTGGATCTATTAAGGTGGGGGTAGAAGTTGCAGAAATAGATGGGATAGCTACCAAGGAATTATATAAGAAATGGAAACAAAAACAGAAGTAGAAAGGATCGAGCTCTGCAGGCAGAAAGCAAACCCCTACAAAAAGTCCAACCAGATGTACCACTGAAGGGAAGGTAGGGTGGAATCAATTATATCCTGATATTCCTACTGATGAGGAGTTAGCACAGTGGCAAAAGGGAGAATTTAGTGATGAGAGAGATTAGGGAGAGAGGGAATGGAGAACCCCATTGAAAAAACAGAGACAAATTGACTAGTAGGCGGGTCTCCAGTAACTAGGGGTACAGTAAAAGCAATTACACCTGGGGATCAACGCCCTTACGTACCTCTTACCATTTTTTGGAGGGGAGGGCCACAACATGTAATGACTCTGGTAGACACAGGATCAAAACCATTTTTACAGGCAACCCCCGTAAATTTCGTAGACAATACGTAGAGATTGATGGTTATGGGGGTAAAAACACTAGGTACCAGAACCAAGGTTAAAATAGCTTTTGGGGATGGTATTTCTAACTTCATTGAAGCAGTAATAGTGCCAGTACCTGAACACATTTTAGGAATAGATGTGTTAAAGAGTAGAACTTTGGAAACCACTGTAGGGCCATTTAGGTTTGGAGTGTGGCATTGTTCAGTCAACACAGTCAAGGCTGTAGTTTGAGGCAATGCTACATGGGAATCACTTTATATTCCCACACCTAAAACAATAGTAAGCATCAAACAGTATCGTATCCCAGGTGGGCATGCCGAGATCACAAACAATCCAAGAACTGCTTCGGGTTGGCATACTCGAGCCAACTGTGAGTCCATTCAACAGTCCGGTGTGGCCAGTAAAGAAACCTGATGGATCATGGCGGATGACTGTAGATTATCAAGGTCTGAACAAGGTGGCCCCACCCTTAGCGGCAGCTGTTCCAGACATTGTTATGATCGTGGAAAGATCGTCTTCATCTGCTGGGCTGTATCATGCAGATTTGGACTTAGCAAATGCTTTCTTCTCCATTCCAATAGCAGAAGAAAGTAGAACCCAATTTGCTTTTACTTGGGAGTGGAGACATTACACCTTCCAAGTCTTACCACAAAGATATCTGCACAGCCCTACCCTGTGTCATGGACTGGTGTCTAGAGATCTAGCCAAGTCACAACTGGATAAAGTGACTGTTTTTCATTACATTGATGACATAATGATTACCGGAGAGAAGTCTGATGTAGATATCGCATTAAAAACTGTAATCCAGCACCTTCAGAACAGTGGGTAGGCTATAAATAAAAATAAAACACAACAAGGGACATCAGTAAAATTCCTTGGTATGATTTGGAATGGAGCGAAAAGAGAAAATTCCTGCAGCGGCACTACAGAGTATTCAAAAAATGCAGTCCCAAAGATGAAACAGCCGGCACAAGCCTTATTGGGAGCAATGGACTTTTGGAGGGCATTCGTACCTCACCTTGGACTGATTTTGTGGCCCATTCACTATGTAACAAGGAAAAAGTGTGACTTTCAATGGTGTCCCAAGCAGCAAACAGCTTTCAAAGAAACAAAAAAGGCCCTACAGGAGAGTGTGGGGCTGGGCCCAATTGATCCACAGCAACCCTTTATCTTGGAAGTAACTGTTGCCAATAATGTTATGTCTTGGGGGCTGTGGCAGAAGGATGACACTGGGAAAAAGAGACCATTAGGATTTTGGTCCAAATCCCTAACTGGAGCACAGGTTAGATATAGCCCCCTTGAGCAACATGTGTTGGTAGTGTACACAGCATTGATTCATGCGGAAGGAATATCTCAACCAACAGTGACAGTTAAGACAGACTACTCAATCCAGGGGTAGTTATGAGATAATGATTTGATGAAAACTCTAATAGCACAATCTTTGACCGTACAAAAATGGAAACGGTATTTGCAGGAAAGGGCCAACATCATACCTGGAGTATCTCAAGTACAACAACAGTTGGCTGGACTGGTAATTTTGGATGATACTGATGCGACAGAACAACAGCGACATGAGCTTCCGAAGTCACCAATAACTGAAGCGTCATCATTTCATAATTTAAATGCAGAAAAACAGAAACACGCATGGTTTACTGATGGTTCTGCTACAACTGGATCAAATGGCAGGACCTCGACTGCAGTGGCTTATTGCCCACGAACAGAAACTGTGTTGTCTGATGAAGGTACTGCCTGTTCAAATAATCAGGCAGAATTATGAGCTGTTGCCCTAGTCATCGATAGTATAAATATATGCTTCATCTCCAGGTGATAAACTGACAGCTGGGCAGTTTTTAAGGGACTAACAACCTGGTTACCTGCCTGGCAGCAACAGAATTGGAAGATCCATGGTAGACCTCTGTGGGGAGGCTCAGATGACTGGCAATGAATTTGGGAAAAAGCTCAACAATGCAAAATCAGTGTCGGACATGTAGATGCCCATGCATCACTTGTGACAAATGAGAGGAGGCATAACCAGCAGGTAGACAAGATGGCTGTGGTACGTGTTTCTGAAGAGAAAATCGAAAGTGCTAGTATGGCAAGATGGGCCCATGATCAGAGTGGGCACTTGGGAAGAGATGCAACAATAGAGTGGGCATGGTATGCAGTTGAATAAGGAAATAACTGCGGATGTTATAAAGCAGTGTGAAATTTGTCAAAGAAATAAGCGAAAGCAACTGCAAGCAGAAGCATGTGGACACATTCACCGAGGCAGATGTTCAGAACAATTATGGCAAACAAACTTTATTGGTCCTTTACCCCTAGATCAAAATCAGCAATATTGCTTAATGATTGTAGATACTTATTCGGGATTACTAATGGTGTCCCCATGCAAAAAGGCAAACCAACAAGCAGTGTTAAAAGGACTGAATAAATTGTGCATAACATATGGGGTTCCCAATGAAATCCAAATTGACCAAGGCAGTCACTTTAACGGGGTTGAAGTTCAAGAATGGGCAAAAGAAAATGGAGTTCGATGGGTTCTGCATAGTCCATATAATCCTCAAGCTGCTGGTTTAATTGAAAGGTAAAATGGGCTCCTTAAAGAACAAATCCAAAAGAATACAAGTGATGGAACATTACGAGGCTGGGCAAAGGTATTAGAATTAGCTGTAAGCCAGCTGAATAATAGGCCTTGAAAGCATCAAGGAACCCCTTTGCAAATGCATATGAATGACATTCAGTCCAACTGTTGTATTTTGAAATTAGAAAAGCTGAACCCAAATGCCATATACCCTCTTTTGACAAATGCTGATCAAACCCAGTTCTGGCTATGCGAATTGACTGAACAAAGAGTGCCAGCACAACATGTAGTATTAGTCGAGACAGGTTGGAGAGACTATCTCCCAGAAAATTGGCACTGGGGGCAAAAAGATCTATTAGGGGAAAATTGGGAGGTTTTTACATTATGGGAGCCAGAACGGGAAGTAATAGTAAAGGCTATCAATTTAGATAAGACACAGATGATTCAAAAAGGACAACCTTTGGCAGAAATGTGCATGCATCAAGATGCTCTTATTTTGTTACAAAACTGTGATACTAAACCAAGCAAATGGCTGGGGATGAGTGTTATAGTAACCATACCCAATCAGTCAAATGAACATGGGACTGTGATTTGTGATGGACCTGGTGATACTGTTTTAGTATTACTTGATTCTGCTAAACAACCACTGTACTTTCCTCTTCATAGATTGTTGCCACTGTTTGGGAAAGCACCAACCTTTTCCGACGACAACACTTAGATGGGCCATATGATTGTCTTGATCCTATTCCCCTATTTAACAAGGAAGATGTTGCAAATCTAATGGCATACTGTGATTTTTACTGGAAATTAGGAGATGATCTATATGCGGTGACACCAAACTTGCCCTAACTTGGAGCATCACTCAGATGGAGAACATCACAACTGCATGTAGACTAAACTGTGATAGACATCCTGAGAAGTGTGCTTCCAACCCTTTTGGAGGTTTTTACCAGAGGCTAAATGAGCTGGGATTTCCACTGGCCAAGTCTCAATTAGATTCCTCCTGCAAAGCTGAATTTCAAAGGGAAAATGACACTGCGGAAACCATATGTCCAAGTTTAGAGATATATGCCATGGACAATAGTTCAACTGTATTTGATGGTTTGGGACATGTGGTGAGGTATACAAGAGGATGTAAAACTGTAAGTAGTGCTAGAGTTAGACAACATATTAAAATGATAATTAACATGACAGCAGTTGTTATTACTACCAGGTATGCACATTGTAAAATTGTGAAATTATGGCCAGTTAATTCCTTACATGTCAAATATAGACATTACAAATATAAAAGGAATAAACGTGATGTTACAGCTATTCTAGGAACTGCACTGTCGGAACAGGGAATGGATTCTTAAACAGTGTAGATATAGATACCCTACATAGCAAATTGGGTTGCTTGGGTACCGACCTAAATATGGCCTTTAAACTACTAGTAGATCATGATCCCGAACGGGGACAAAGAACTGTAGACAGTATTTTAACTCAAACTGTCATGTGGAGGTGGACTGAACATGTTAATACATATACAGAACAGATTTTAAATAACCTCACAGCAGAAGTAAATCAGACCTTTTGCAGCCTATCTCAGTTGGTGGCTAATCAGCAATATTTGCAATTTGCCCAAGTTTGAGGGGCAAAAAGGCAACTCATTGGCAAAGAGAACTGCAACTATATCACTGGTTGAAGCCAATAGACTTTACATGTGAAAATAAGTCCTGTATACTGATTTTTGACTATCTTGCTAGTAAAAAAGGAACAAAGCAGGTCTGTCCATTTGTTACATTGCCCTTGCAATTTAGAAATAATTGGTGGGTACCTCAAATTGAGTCTACTTTGATTGATTATAATGATGTAACCATTGATTTGGCAGGTTGTGAGAACTGGCCCCAGTGGTGGGTATTCATTATGGTGAAAAGGAAGCCTCACCCATGCTTACATAATGGAACTGGGGAATGTACTTGGCACAGGTATGTAGTAAATGATACAGACATCTACCAACTAAATGATACCACTGTTTGTGTGATATCCTCCTGCAAATTAGCCTGGAGTGATGGGATAATCATAAATGGCGGAGCACACTGTAAGAGTAATATCCATGCAATTATTGATTTTTGTACTGGAGAACTTATTAGATTGACTAGATGGATGGACATCACATTTAATGCTAGCATAGAACCATTACACACTTTTAGATGGCCATCTCTAGTCCACCCGGACTTTCAACAGATTAAGCAGGAAGGACAAAACGTGTTACAACTATTAAATAAAACATTGAATGATGCGCATCAAACAGTGATTAAAATGATTAAAGATAAAGGTACCATTATAAAAATTGCAAATGAAATATAGGATATAACTGTTTCACATTGGTATGATATTTTTATGTGGTCACCTAAAGCTTCAGTGTGGTTTAATTTGTTGTTGTATCCCTTGCTATTGACCACAACAGTTTCAGTGTTATTTTGCTTAATATCATGCTGCATCTACTGTAAAGAAATGAAAAGATACAAATTAATGTTGTCAGTGTTAACTCTTATAAGGGATTCACAGTCATACGTTGCTCGATGCAAGGGGTGGTCTGTGATGGATCCACACAGTCTACCTGGTTTTTGTTATGCCTCAAGCAAAGTACCACTGTGTATGTTTGATTATTGCTTGATCTGACATGCTGCTACAATACTATATGCTGCTAATATTGTAACAATACAATATGCTTAAGAGCAGGCCTTGCTCACTGATTACTGGTATAACTGAACTTTTGTTGACCTGTAAGTTATTAGCTGAAAAGACGTTACCAAAATATGAGGATTTCAAGGAGGAACTATATCACAAGTTTTGTGGGCTAACTGTTCTTCAGAAAAGGGAAGTAAGGCATAAGACCAGACATTACGAGACTTGTTTACAACTTAGAAAATTATCTATAATTTTCTAAAATATCCCATCAACTCATGATGAGCTTGTGATCAATATGTCATTAGTTGAACCTATTGACCCTGTTGTTTGTTCAAGACTATAAAAAGCTCAAAGGCAAAAATGGAAATCATCATCATCCGGATTTCATCACAGCATCAGCGTGAACTGAGCATAGAGTCATTTTGCCAGTGTTGGCCCTGCCTTGACTGATCAGATAGCTGCACTGAATAGGATTAAAGTCTCCCTATCAGTGGCAAAGATGATTTTGTTTATGCATATGCTTATAAGTACATGATTTATTAACTTTTCTGTTTACTTAGTAAGTTTTTGTTTAATAAATTAAGTTTGAGTCTTGGTGTCTTGTGTCATTTTTAATTCTGTATTAACCTCAGACTTTAAAGTAACGGACGAGTTCACTGACACACACACACACACACACACACACACACACACACACACACACACACACACACACTTTGAGGCTTGATTTATACACACACACAGACACACACACCTGGGAAAGGCTGGCACAGGTTTACTAGCTGTTGCTTTCATGTTGGTACACAAATAAATGAGTCTTCATGGGTTTTGTTTAAGCATCTTTATTCTATAGAAACACATTACTGTAAAGCTTATTTGACTATGACTAAGAAACTTACATACAAACTGACTGCTGTGATCATACATGCTTAAACACTGGGTGCTGTTTCAAAATGGCACTAGGGATTGCACTTGCCTGGAATATATATACTTGCATGCACAGTCTTGCATGCTTCTTAAAGACATAGCTCATACAAGCTACACTCTGATCTACATCTTCCCACTTTGAGAAATAGATCATGCAATTTGTCATGAGATATTTAGCATGCAGAAATCAGAAATAATGTAGAGACATGCATTACACAATTCTAAGTACACATCTATATCCAGGCCTACACCAAAAAAACTATATGAGCACCTACATAGCTATGTGAACTCAGCAATACCTGCCAGGACCAAATCATCTTCTCCACAGAAGAGTAAACCTGTCTGGTGGACAGCAGTAAAAAACAAACTCTATAATAGAAAGAAAATAAATTGCTGTCCAGGGCCAGGAAGGAGCAGGTGCCAAGTTGGAAGCAATCTCTCCTTTGTCTGAACAAGCAAATAAGGTCACTGGTGAAATCCTCTAAGGCTAACTTCGAGTCCAAATTGGCCACATCCACCAAAGACAATCACAAGGCCTTCTTCACATATGTCCACAATCTGAAAGGCAACACCCAAATCTGCTCTGAATTTGTGGTCAATAACACCACATATAGAAATGCCATAGATATAGCCAACCTGCTGGCAGACAAGTTCAGTGAAAACTTCATCCCCCATCCCCCCCATCAGTAAACCAGGACATCCCCAACACCCCCTCCCCCTCTGCTGATTACCAGGGAGCAGGTCCTTAGTGCCCTCTCAAAGGCAAAAAATACAGTCACCATGGGACCTAATAACATCCCTGGCTGGATCCTATATTAACTCAGGCATGAGCTCTCAGCTCCATTAGACACCCTATTCCACCAAAGCCGGAGCACCGGCTTCATCCCAGCTGAATGGAGGACAGCCACTGTCATCCCTCTACACAAAGGTGGAGCATCCACTGACCCAGGCAATTAGAGGCCCATCAGCCAAACTAGCCTGATCTGTAAGGCCATGGAATGCATTATCATGAACCTTATAACCAAGGACATTGGCAATCTCCAAATGTTTGACCCCCACACAGTTTGGTTTTGTCAAAGGGAGATCATGCCTGTTAAACTTAGTTGACTTCTTTGAAACAGTCACCAAAGCCAAGGACGGGGGGAAGATGGTGCACACTGCCTACCTTGACCTAAGCAAAGCCTTTGACACTATTCCCTATTCAGGCATAATAGATAAACTCTCCCAGCTAGGCATCAACCCAAATGTTACCAGATAGGTAGATAACTGGGTCACTGACAGAACCCACTCAAAGTAGGGGAAGCCACCTGTAGAAGTAGACCCATAATGAGGGGTATACCCCAAGGATCGGTCTTGGGGCCTCTACTGTTTAGTATATACTTTTCTAACGTGCAAGCCAAAACCAGTGATCTGTGGCTGGCCAGGTTTGCACTGTCTTAAATTCCCTTAGTGATGTGAACATTCTCCAAGAGGGCTTTACCCAAACTAATGACTGGTGCCAGAAGCATGGCTTCAAACTGAATGCCAAGAAATGCATCATTATCCCCTCTGGGGAAAATGTCATCCCCACTAATTATCACATTAATAACGTACTAAACATACAATCAGTTGTGAGGGACTTGAGCACCCAGGTTGATAGCAACCTGACTTTTGACCACCACATTGCCTTCATTGTATGAAAGGCTTTCTACATGCCCCACCTCATAAATAACAGTATTTCATCCAGCAACAAGGAGGTCATAACATCCCTGTACTCCTCCCTTATCAGACTCATTATCGAGCACAATGCCTCCTTCGGCATGTACCTTGCCAAGCACATGCAGCAGTTGGAGAGACCACAGAGGTTGCTGACCAGGAAAATCCAAGGTCTCAAACACCTATCCTATACAGATAGGCTAAAAGCCCTGTCCCTCTACTCAGTCTCATACAGACTGCTCAGACGTGACCTGTGTTTGGCATACAAGGCCATTTCAGACCCAGCCTTGATGGAGTTGCTGCATATCCGTAAGACAAACTCCACTTGCGCAACCCGCACACAAGGCCTTAACCTGGTCTGTGACATTAACAGAATGTGTTGGCAGGATAGATTTGTGTTCCAAAGACTCCCTGTCTGTGGAATAGACTCCCTCTCCATGTCAAGCAGAGTATCTCTCTAGCCCTCTTTAAGAGGAACCTGGTTGACTGGATGGGAAACAGAAAATATACCCCTGGGATTCCACCTGTGTCACTGCTGGACAGGGTAAACAGGTGCTGACTTTGAGGGAATATGGGCAAAATTCTTTGTTAGGCTTATAAGGGGCCCCAGGCCAATAGTCTAGTTTCATCCTATGACCCTATATACAATCAAGTCCACATTGCTGTGTATTTCACATTGGGTTTAGAAACGTTACCATATCATGTGACATAAAATTGAAAATTAGTTTTAGCAACTGGAACAGTCTCTGCAAAATGGTTGACCTGTGGAATGTTTGAATTACTGTCTTGAACAGAATCAGACTTTTGAACACAAACTGGTCAGGAAATAATGTCTAACTCAGTCTTTGATTTAGAGTCTGCATCACAGAAACAATGTTGTGATTGCAATGGTGATGCTTCCAGTACAAGAAGGTGATGTTTGCGATTCCTTCTACACTCTACACCCTCGGAGCCTACCCAATAAGATCCCGGCTCAGCAAAGATGCCTGTTATCTGTCCGATTCAATCAAAACCTTTCATTGTCTGGATTCTTATCGTCTCTCCTTCCCTCAATGAACAGAGAAATCTGCTTGAGCTGTCATAACTAGATTTATATGAAACTTCAACAAATGAGCCTTGATGGCTTTATTGTTCTTAGAGTTAGGCTGCAACAAACTTGATGAAATAGCATAGTTCTAGTGTTTGTCTAGAAAGTATTCTTTGAGCAGGTGGACCAAGAATATCGTCACAAGATATCTTTCTGAGATTAAGTAAATTCAAGAATACATTGGTATTGTCATGCTTTTACTTTTCAAGTAATTACTTTGCACTCTGTACTGCATGTTCAGCTAGACCATTGGATTAAGCATATTGAAGACTACTTGTGACATGTACAAAGTCACATTCTCTTGGAAATTTTTGAAACAACTGGCTAGTAAACTGAGTACCATTGTCAGAATAAAGCTTGTGAGGACTACCATGAATTGGAAAATGACACTTATTGATGACAGCTGCTGAAGTTAAGTTTGGTAGCAGATCAATTTCAAACCAGTTCAAATATCTACCGAAACCAAATAGTGTTGATTATTCCATTCAAATATATCAGTTGCAACACTAGACTAAGGTAGTTCAGGTATTAGATTTAGATGAAATGATTATTTTGGCAAATGTGCTCTGATACTATTATATATTGAACAAGAAGAAAGAACACTATCAATGTCTTTGGATAATGAAGACCAAAATACTAGTTCTCTAGACCTTCTCTTAGTGGATAATAAACCTGGGCAGCCACAATGCAAAATCTGAATATATCCATGCTGTAATGAAGGAACAACTTTAGTTATTTTGAAAATTATAGCATTTTCAATCAATAGTTCATCTCTGTTGGGAAAGTATGATTGCACCTCAGGTGATACACTAGATTGTCTTGATGAGTATCCGACACTGATGTAGTGATTGAGATTTTGTGAAATTTGATCAGTCATAGTGTGATCCATATCTCTCAACCGTACAGAATTTCTCAATTTTTACCAGTTTTGAGGTCCAAATAATGGGGTGCCACGATTCCTGAGTGGCACCCTTTAATTTCCAATTTTCCCAGCTCTTTTTTTTTTTAAATTGCCGGCCTTGAGCTGACATCACATGCACGATAACGTCAGCTCCATGAATAGCCTGCCAGCCTGCTGGAATTGAGCAAACCCATCATTCATTTTTGGAGTCACCCATCCAAGGAGGAGCTACTGAGTACTACTAAAACTTTTTAAATTACGGTAATGGGATAACTCGAACGTTAGGGTCTGCAAAGAAATCTCTGATTTTGTCATCTAAGGTGCCTTAATCAGTTTGTAAGCCCAATTTCCAGTGGGAGTTCATCTTCTGTCCTCAGACTTGTGAGATCTGACATCAATATTTGTGACATGAGCTTCGCCGGAGGGTTGGAGCCATGGATAGTGAGCTTGAAACCGGCAAGAGTTAGAGGTTCCTGAAATCATATCAAAACTTCACTATACTGTCTGTGCTGCAGTGCTGTACTGTACTTGATGTAGTACTCCTTTGCATGCATCCATTCCTTCACAACATGAAGACATTCTCTGGTGGCAGGAACATATCGGCTAATGGTAATGCCCAGGAGTATATGATTTACGTTCCGTGAAAGCTAGGTCTTTGGGTGCATTAGAATCTGAAGTATTGTTGTATTGCTATCATAACTGTATGTGAGGCAGCTGGAGAATTTTAATAGCTGACAAATAATTTAAACTTAATTTTTGGCTGATAACGCTGTGTGTTGCAGTGTGGAATGCTTTCATTGATGGTGGCAAGGAGTAGGGACTACGACTGAGAGGTATAAACGGGACCATTCTGGCAATTTGAATTACTTGCTGCTGCATATAGTTACGAAGTAAGTGTGTGTTGCAGTGTAGAATGCTTTCTTTCTGTCGCACTAGTTAGATTACCTTTCTGGTCACACTATTTACTGCTGTTTAACCTGTTATTCATATGTGCTGTTCCAGATGCATATAGTTATGAAATAAGTATGTGTTGCAGTGTGGAATGCTTTCTATCACCCGCCCATTCTATTATTCATATGTGCTGCTTTAAGATGCTTTCTGTTTTACTGGATGAATTATGACCATTCCACTTTCTGGTCACATTAGTTGCTGCTGTTAGGACCATTCCCGTAATGCTTTGATTGATGGTGATATACAGAACGAGACTTTCTGGTCATGCGCACAATTTGAAGTACTGTGATGTTTGAATGAGTTTTGCTGCTGTCATATCATGCTTTTGGCCTAGCTGAATTTTTGAAGTACTGTGATGTTTCAATTAGTTTTGCTGCTGTCAATTTTGAAGTACTGTGTTGGGTGAAATAGTTTTGCTGCTGTCATATAATGCTTCTGGTCTAGGTGTGTGTGTGTGTGTTTGTGTGTGTGTGTGTGTGTGTGTGAAGGAGTTAAAGCTTTTAACTGCACAAATTTTCATAGAATGTGTGGAATGTTTGGTTCATACATTTGGTCTATTCCTCTTAAAATGTGGGCGGTGCAGTGGTAGTGTTTTCACCTCAAAGCAAGAGGCTCTCTGGTTTGATTCTTGGCTGAAGTGCCTTCTGTGTGGAGTCTGCATATCCTCCCTGCATTTGTGTGGGTTTCCTCTGGGTGCTCTGGTTTCCTTCCATGATACAAAGACATGCATCTGGAGAATTTCTCCCTGGCCCTCTGGTGAAAATTGGCTTTGTTCCAAGTCAGACTTTCCTGGTAAACAAATGTTAAATAAAAATAAAATTTGTGGTTTTCTGGCAAATCAGTAAGAAATTAATTCACTAAATAATGATAGCCATTTAAGTTTCAGTCTTCCTATCTTTCAAGAAACACATAGTAATACATTTTATTCTAGCAATTTTCTAAGATTATACAAGCAATGTTAAAAATGTGTCCCCAGTTTTGGGTCTTTGTGCCCCCTCCAATAAATGTTGGCTTTTTCTTGATTTCTTGTGCTACACAGTTCTTCAGCGGAAATAGAAGTTTAGTGCTGCATATGCAAAGTTTACTTAAATTGTTAGTAGCACAACAGGTGGAATACTTGCTTTTGATGGATTGTGCTATAAAATGCAAAATAAAAGTTTTAAATGAAATCCAAATAATCATTGTGGAAGTAAAGTAGCATGCACATTGCAGTGTTTATAGTAAATGGGGCAAAATAGCCAAGTAATGGGACATTGGATTGGCTGCAGGGAGGCTCTGGGGCCATATTTGGTTGTATATTCTTCAGTTTGCATTTGAAAGTTGGAATCCCACAATGCCACATAAGTGGGTGGGCTTACATAATTTATGCAAATTTTATGTTAATCAGCGTATGGATTTGTACCTACTTTTCATGGACCTTTGTCCAGATTTTTGATATTTCCAGGTTGAGAGGTATGGCATAATCTCTCAACTCATCAAGTCTAGTGGTGGAAAAAGTATGCACTGACATTACATCAAAGTCAAAATTTTCAGCATCAAGCAGTTCTGTTGTACTTCGAGGTAATCTGGGTAAAGTATCAGCCAGATAAAGCAATTTATCTTCAGTGTAGACCATTTTTTAAAGTGTACTTTTGCAATTTGAGCAACATTCTTTCTAATCTCGGTGGAGCAGAATGCATAGGTTTCTTGAGAATAATAACTAGAAGCTGATAATCAGTTTCAATCTGAATAGCTTGACTATAAATATAATCGTGAAACTTGGAATATGCAAAAACTATTGCTAGAAGTTCTTTCTCGATTTGAGCATAATGCATCTCAGTTTGATTAAGTGTCCTAGATGTACAGGCTACTGGTCTGCCCTCATAGAATAACTGCACCAAGTCCAAAATTAGAAGCATCACAGGATAGGACAACTGATTTATTCACATCATAGTACCTTAACATATTGGGGGGGGTAGCAATTTTCGGTTACCTATTAGAAAATCAAAGTTATGGAACTTCGAATACCATATGGTCGACACCATATGATCGAAGTTCTGTAACTTCAAAATTAAAAAAACAAATCAAAGACAATGTACCCCGACAGGTTAAAGCAGGGGGGCAAGCCCCCCTACACTCCACAACTCCTACTTAAATATACTAACTCCAAGATCACACTTTAACGAACTATGGTGCGGAAAGGGAAGATTTCCCATTCCTACACTGTAGCGCAATCTCGGATGTTGGTATATTTAAGTAGCGTGGGGTGTGGGGGGTGCAGGTAGGCTTGCCCCCCTGCCTACACTCTTTACTTTTTCTTTTTTTTTTTTTTGATGTTAAGTTTGATAGATTTGAATTTCCAATTTTTCGATCATTAAAGGTCGACCTTTAGTGATTCGGACAATTAGAAATTTGATGTTCCAATACGAACCCTCAGTTTTCTGCTTAATGTTATCAGACTCCTTCTGATGATGTTGTAACCATGACCATACAACATTTTTTTTCATGTCAGCTCTCTTAACGGTGCTGCCAGCTTACTGAAATCTGGTATAAACTTGCCCACAAAGATCATGTCCAGAAAACTCTGTAAACTCTGCACATTATCTGGTGCTGGCATCTCTAAAATAGTTGTTTGTTTGGTCGGGTCAGGTTTTAAGCCTGTACTTTTAAACAAATGTCCTACATAGGTCATTTTTGGAAGTCTAAATTGCACTTCAGAAGACTGAGCTTCAAATCTATTTCATTTGCTCTATCTAGAACTTTCTTGAGGTTTCCGTCATGCTTTGCTTTGCCATTGTCTCCAGCTAGTAGATTGTCTACTATTATGACACAAGGATAACCTGAAAAAACTGTTCCATAGCATGCTGAAAAACTTCGCTTGCAGAATTTACTCCAAATGGCATCTTTAGAAATCTGTATCTGCCAAATGGGGTACTAAAATTAGTTAGAAATGAAGATTTGCGATCAAGCATCACTTGCCAAAATGAACTCTCTGCATCCAAAACAGAAAATACAGTTGCGTTTGGTATTAGAGCTGCAACTTCTCTGCTGTGCACATTGGATGATATGGCCTCCTTAATGCTTTGTTCAAATCTCTTGGGTCCTAATTTCATCTGAGCCTTTCTTGTGAGTGGCTACCATGGATGACACCCATTCAGTTTGTTGTGAGATTGGACAAATCAAACCTTGCTGCACCATCTTGCCCAACTGAGCTTTGACTTTATCTTGCATAGCTATTGGAACTCTTCTTACTAGTCTAACTACTGGAGTGACTTGGAGATCTAATTTCATAGAATACACAACTAGAATCTTGCCCAACTTGTCATCAAAACATCAGCATACTCAGAAAATGGTTTCTGCAAAACTTGAACTTGGAACTGCACTTACATGATAAACTTTTTTAGCAAAAGAAAGCAGATTCATTCTCAAACTATCTGAGACCTAATAAAGATTGCACTGGTCATCAAACTACATAGAATAATAAGTTGTAATAGTTCTCAGCCAAATAACATGGAAGCATTACTGAACCTTCAGTTTGAATTTTTCACCTCCATACGCAACATGTCTCACACTGCTGGTTACATTGAGTGATCCGTTGGTTCTTACTTTTGCAGATGCATCTGCTGATATAACACTGTACTTTGAACCAGTGTCTACTTTGAGCTCTGTGGATTTCCCATTGATTTGAACTGTGCAAAACACTTCACTCCTTGTTAATAAGTTTTCTGGGTCAACTCTTTCAGCACCAATACACCATCTATGTAGAAAGCTGACTGTTCTGGCTGTACTTGATCAACTTGTTTTCTTGTATGACCTTTCTTTACAACTGTGTAAGGCTTTCCAGATTTGCAAAACTTTTGAAAGTGGTTCCATTTTTTACACTCATGGCACTGCTGACCATATGCTAAACATTTCTCTCCTTTACATTTATGATTTGCACCACAGTTTTGACAGCTACCAATAAAGCTAGACTTGGGTTTTGCTGACTCATGCTTCTATGGCACTGAGATGGCGGTGGAGCTTGCACTTCGCCTGGAACTTTATGGCACCTTCTTCGGAATTCCTATAGTTGCTCTTTGCTTAGGCCTGTTTCTATTTGCCACTTGTTGCATACTGTCTATGGTTGCTCTGGAGCTTACTGAAACTATGCTTTTGTCATTTGTAAGCATATTCGTCATGCCTTTCTGTCACCTCATGGATCTGACAAATCTCTATTGCCTTACTTAATGACAAATCACTGTCACGAAGCAAAATCTTCCTCACAGCACCACTATTAATACCACATACAAGTATATCCTTTATCAGCTCTTCTTTCAAGTCACCAAACTGACACGTTTTGGCCTTGTCCCTCAAGTCACTTATATAAGCTGCAAATGTTTCCCCTGGCTTATGATTCCTTGTGTAAAACAAATGCCTCTCCAATGTAATGTTCATCTGGGGTTGTACATTTCTCTAAACTTAAGCACTCTGGTCCTTCTCTGGATTCAGCTTTCACAACAATATGGTGGTCTGCACTTTCTCATTCATACACTGCTGGTGCATATACAAATGATTGTTTTCTTTCTACATCCTCAGATCATGCTAGATTTAAAAAAATAAATGCCCTTGTGGATGAACTCTATCTGTATGAGCTGCTTGCATAAAAATATCATACTCCTGTTCAAATATTCTCTAGTTCTCCACAATATTCTGGTCAAACACAAGTGGTTGTTGTTTTCTAAATCCATCTGCCATATTAAAACATACCAGTGAAGGGTCTTGCAAATAGGTACAAATATACACACATACATATACACACACACACACACACACACACACACACATATATATATATATATATATATATATATATATATATACATACACATGTGTATAAGTAAATGGCATGAACATTCAATTTGGTTCTGCTCTTCTTCCTTACAACTGCACTTTCTTTCTTTGCGCTTAATAGGTATTATGTGAATAAATAACCATGTAGTGCTTTCAATTGACTGTACTTTGCAAAGCAAACCACTTGGGCTTCTTGATGCTTTATTGCACTTTGCGAAACACCTTTACAAATTTCTTAATGCTTCATTGTGCTTTATGAAATAGCTTTTTAAGTTTCTCACTGCTTTATTGTACTTTGCAAAATAACTTTTTAAATTTCTTAATACTTTACTGTGCTTTACAAAATGACTTTTTAGCTTTCTCAGTGTTTTAAGAAACTCAGCAGAATAGCTTTTCAACTTATTTACTGCTTTACAGAACTTAAAATATTTTCTCGGACTTTTCAATGCTTTACGAACTTCGATAAATTTCTCAGACTTTGTGATGATTTTATGAATTTCAATAAGTTTCTCAGACTTTGCAATGCTTTTAAGAATTTCAATAAGTTTCTCAGACTTTGCGATGCATTTATGAATTTCAATAAGTTTCTCAGACATTGCGATGCTTTTTTAAATTTCACTAAATAAAGGCAACAATGTTGAATCTTTGTCTATCGGAATTGGTAAAGGCAAAAATGCTAAAGTAGTTGCTTGGAAGTTTATTGATAGAGACATGCATGGAACAGTCATGGAATATCACTTATTAAAATTGTCACTTTAAGAAACTTCGAGAACTTTGCAAATTAACTGATCAATTCATGAGCACTGAAATAGTCTTGTAATCTTTTATAAGAAACACCCTTCTTCAATACAAGAAACTTGTTAAGCAATTGCATAATGTGAACAATCTGATTTTGGTTGCCCAGATTCATTGCCTCTTGAGATATATGCACTTTGTAAATAACTAGATGAAATGCACTGAAATGTTCCCAAAATGGCGGCACCTTGCCAGGCAACTCCTTACAGTACGAGAAACACTCTGTAATGGTGGCACTCTGTGAACAGCCACACCCAGCGCAAGAACTTTTCTTCAAACAACCAAGCATCAATTGAATGATACCAGATAGTTGCACTCTACACACAGTGAACTGTTTGAAATACATACACAGTAATAAGCACACACTGTAAGCACTTTTCCACACACTAAGATACTTCTAATGACTTTAGTTACTTTTTTGATATCAAGCAAAGTTCTAGTTATGCCCAAACACAGCACTTTGCCCAATGTAGCAGTCACCATACTTTATATTTATTTTTTCTACTCTGCCCCTTTTCCATCTCATATTCTTTATGCTCGTTTAAACCCTTTTTCTTTTTTTAGGTCCGGCGTGCTTTCCTTGTGCTCATTTTACTCTAAGCATGCCCAGTTATGCCTTAAGCATGTTCATTTTGTACTTTAACATGCTCGTTTTGTACTTTAACCACATTAATTTCATTAAACACTTATCTTAAACATTTTCTTTAGTTAAACTTTTTGAGCTTTCTGCTTGCCTGATAATGTGGTTTATACCCTTGTAATGCCTTTTCTTGCCTCTCTGCATCAAGTAAATAATTTGTGTTACTTTTCATTACCTTTTATTCCTTCTGGTTATGTTTGCACTGTTTTCTCTTGGTTTTACCTTAGCTGTAGCCTTTACATCTCATTGCTCCAAATGTTTTGTTCTTTTCCATCCTAGTTCTGACAACAAATCACTTTCCTGCTGGTACATGAATAAACGAGTCTTTGCAGGTTCTGTTTAAGCAGCTTTATTCTATGCAAACACATTACTGTAAAGCTTACTTGACTATGACTAAGTAACTTGTACACAAACTAACTGCTTTGATCGTACATGCTTACACACTGGCTGCTTCTTCAAAATGATACTAGGTATTGCATGTGTCTGGAATATATATGTACAAGCATAGCCTCGCATGCTTCTTAAAGACATAGCACACACATGCCACACAGTGATCAACACTAGCTATTTCCCCTTCTGCCCAGACTATACAGTAGTTACCACTGTCACCAGTCACTCCTTCTCAGTTACTTTAGGGCCCTTAACAACGGGTGTCCAATCTTACTGAGTAATATTAATACTAGTACAAATGGTAGTTTGACAAAGAGAAAGGCTATTAGGAGTGGCCCACACAGTGTCACCAAATAAATATTCAAGTACTCACAAAACTTAAATATCTTTATACAGATCACCCACAATGAAAGGTTTAAATATATTTAATAATAACTAATGAAAGAGTAAGACAATACTAAATATAGATTCACAGTGACATCAGTGTTCAAAACCACAGGAAATATTTAAAATAACATTGCAGTACAGGTTCACCTCAAACAAATAAAGAAAAACAAAATCTAATCTAAGCTTTGCTACATTTCTGACTGTATCTAAGAGAGTTCCTATACCCTAATAACTTACTTAGACCAAGGCAGATGTGGAGAATGGTTCATTTGTTGTTGTTAAGTCCAAGGCAGAATGAAGAATGCTCTGTCTCACTGAGAGATTTCTCAAAATATTATCTAAAATATGGTGGTGGTGCTGCGGTAGCATTGTCGCCTCACAGTAAGATGTTGTCTCATTCGATTCTCAGTTAGAGCGTCTTCTGTGTAGAGACATGCGTGAATGGGCGTACCTTCGTTGAAGGTTGTGCGTCAGAGCTGGCAACTCGGCACGTAAAAATCTACTGCCAATCATTAGCGGACCGGAGTTCCGCTGTGGCGGCCCCTAACTGGGAAAAGCCAAAAGACACAACAACAACAACATTACTGCTAGGATTGCTTGCAAAATGACATAATTTCTGTTCATCTGACTTCTAGTTCCCAGGCAAAACCCCCATCGCTGAAGCTGGCAGTAATTAGCATCTACCTATAAAAACAGTCATACAAGGATTTTTGCTCAGATTTTTGGCAGATGCTGGAAATCATAAAACAATTGCATTCCTTCATGCATCCAAAGTAGCAATTAGTTCTCCCCAAAGGCAATACAGAAAGCTTCCTAGTACAGACTATGGCCTAGCCTATAAAGTAATTTAATTTTAGATATTTTTCTAAAGTTTGCTGGACTGAAGTTAATCCTCCATGTTTCTTCTGTTAACATATACATTTAAACAGTTACAACAGCGCATGTGCATTTTTGTTCATTTCCAGTAGTGCACACTGTGGGCACATTTTAAGCACAAGCACTTTACAAATACCTTTTCAACACATACATCTGTACAGAGCAGTTTGATACACAAATGACATTCAGTTCTAATACATTTGTAACACAAGCATCTTGTATAGATTAGTGTGATATTCCCAAAGACATAATTATTTACAAAATTCCAGCTAGCTGTGCTGGCAGTACCTCCTCCTCTTGCCACAGGGGGTGCGACTACAATGATCTCAAGAAGAGCCACTTAGACATTCTGTGCCAGTGGGAATAAGATGTCATAAGGAGTGGTCTTGAGTTGTATCTCAAGTATTAATAACAGGTGTAGTTTAGGAATAAGTTACTGTATAACTACAAGGATCCTTGATGGACATGTTTTTGTCTTCCTTTTTATTTTGTGTGCTATTATTTCTGCTCCTGAACAGAGGAGAAGAGGCTCACATTTTGGAGCTTTATGAATCATTTCTCCACATGCAGGAGTGAGTAAGATAATAATATACACACTTATTAGATATCATTGTACTATATTACCCTAAAGCATAATTATGTTCTGATAACTCTAACAGTCATGAATGGCGGCACCACATACCTCTTCACACCCCTTCTTTGTCCATGTTAGTAGGAGAGCTGAGTAATACATAGAACATGCTAGTGGTTCCACACCTTCAATGTTGTAATCACATGCCTGTCACAGCATGTCCTTACACCATACCTACTACAATGCAGCACCACACATCTAAGACTCCTGGCCCATTAATGTACTGTGTGCATTACCACAGCACTACCAGTCCTATAAAAAGCAATGCATACATTTCCCTCATTTGCAATGCACCACCAAACAAAATACTCATGCCTGTACCACTTATACATAGAATTCGGAAGTCTTTGGCTACTCTGTCTCATGGTACAGAGAAACTTACAACGCTGTACTTGTCCACCATATTTTTTAGGATTTCAGGATTAATCAGCTTTCTAAGATCAAAAACCAGTATTTTCAAAAATTAACTGTTTTCAGGAGAACAGAGAAAAATGCTCCTTGCAAATTCACATTGTAAGTTCAAAAAAAATAGTGTTAGTACGGAAGCTATTATGTTGAGAAAGTCCAAAGTTGCTGTAAATAAAATAATTTCCCTTTCACTAAGGTACAAAGATCTGAGAGTTAGTATACGCAAATGTGTGTGGAAGAGATGTGCAGGTGTCTTGTCCCCATAATAACATGCTTTAATGGGGAGCTGTGACTTTCACAGTCTACTGTCATTTGTAGCAAATTAAAAAAAAAATTGTGTATCAGTTTTACAACTTCCATTAGTCTTTAACTTTCTGTAGGCTGTTTTTTTAATACAATATAAACTTTGCATGTTCCTCTGCAGAGGCAAAAATCACATTGTTAAAGAAAAATAAATCATACATTCTAATATAAATGGAAGATTCAGACTCTGCAACCTAAACAAATATGCGGTAGTGGTGTTGCGGTAGCATTGTCACCTCACAGCAACACGTTGTCGCGTTCGATTCTCAGCTAGAGCGTCTTCTGTGTGGAGGCATGCATGTATGGGCATGCCTTCATTGAAGGTTGTGCATCAGGGCTGGTAACTCGGCACGTAAAAATCCAGTACCAAACATTAGCGGACCGGAGTTCCGCTGTGGTGACCCCTAACCGGGATAAGCCGAAAGACACAACAACCCTGAAGAAATCTACCTGAAACTAGCACAGAAAAGCATTCCATATTCACTAGGAAAAAGTTATATTATTCACTCTTTCATAATGGGAACTATAAATAAAGTACAAGTTCCAGTGGAGGTAAAAGCAAATTAACCAGAGAAAAAAATCTCATATTTGTATTTTCAGTTTGCTACCATTAGAATGACAATCCCTGTAACAATTATGTTTAAAAAATCAGCACTTCAAACCACGATACACCCACTTACTTTCACTGATGACAGTTCATTAACTATACCTATAAATGACATTTCATGACACACACACACACACACACACACACACACACACAAAGGTATTACAGAATAAAATATTTCAGTTAAGGTACTAGATGCTCCAAATACAGCTCAGCAAAATAGAGCACATGTTTCAATATGCCCAAAGACATACACCTGCACATTATGATTCCTTACTCTTTGCAATTCATTCACATCAGTAGAATGAAACAGCAATGCGACTGGAACTGGAGGGGTACAATATAAATACATTTATAAAAGTTAATAATTTGTTTATTAAAAACAACCCCATGATAGTATAAAGCCAGTGAGTACAGTGATAAAGCCCTAACAACAACCTGAGTTCAGTCAGTGGCTTAAGGCTATCTGTTCTTTTTACTTTGATGTGTTGGAGGCATGTGCTCGGGCATGCCCTCTGTGGGTGAAATCACAGAACAGTCCAGGGTCTGCAAAGGTGGAATGGTGAATACACATCTTAGTAGCCCACTGGGCTTCTAACCCATTAGATGCTATTGACATGTGCAGTGGGATGGTTGGGCTTAATATAGAAATCTGTCCCCTACTTTGCAAGAAGTGGCTTCACTTATATTTTACTCTTCTCTTGACCCAAAGAAGGAATGAGTAATTGGGCTGTTGGCCAGAGGATCCGATAGATTCACTGGGTCATAGGGAGGAATAAGGATGGCTAAGGAGGAGAAATAGTCCAAATAAAAAAAAAAAAGAAAGGATATGTGTAATTTATCTATTTGTTGGCCGAACTGGTAGTCTGAAGACCATTTTTTTGCTGTGATATGGGCCAGTAGGAAGTAAATACAAAGGTAAACCCTCAGATTTATAAACATAGTGCAGTAACTCACACTTTCACTCACACTGGTTGGGAGGGTGCCCTAATGGTCAAGGTGTTTGCCTTACAAACACAAGGTGCAGGGTTTGAGTCTCACAAAGGATAATTGGCTAGGCTTAAAAAATCTATGAACCTATGAACACATACATCTTGTGCAATGTGCTGAGTAAGGCACCTTAAGTAATATGATTTGTAGGAATGGACCATTGTCCTGAAAGGGGACGAATAAAAAAACTTATCTTCTAAGAAGTGTGCACAGAACGTTATGTATACAGGGTTGGGAGTGGTGAGGAATCCATTGCATCATGACACTGTTACACAACCCAAA
The DNA here is from genome assembly GCF_019279795.1 of Protopterus annectens. Lineage (NCBI taxonomy): Eukaryota > Metazoa > Chordata > Ceratodontiformes > Protopteridae > Protopterus > Protopterus annectens. Next base: position 481,674,652 of record NC_056747.1, on the reverse strand, counting down.
TGGATACAGCAACTTAGTAATTATAAATATTACTATGTAGCTGAAGTATACCTTACTAAACTGCTCTCTGTTGCATTGTACTTTCTCTCTTGCATATGATCTATACAGATTTATGAATCATAAGGCATGCCCGTAGGTCTGTAATCATTACCATAACATAAAAAAGAAGGGAGGTGGTGCTGTGGAAGCTGTCATTGTCCACAGCTCACTGGTATCTATTGGTGGGTGTGGGGAAAAATATGACTCGCAGCAGGGTTGCCTGTACATTAAAGAACTCTGTTGCTGATATGGGATTTCTCACCATGAACAGGATTTTCTTTTTCCTATTTCATTGCTGATATGCTGCTCATTAAGGACGGGGGTTCAATGCACATATAGTAAACCATCTGTTGCTATTCAGCTGCAATTATAATAAGTTATACCATTGACAGAAACCAACTCACATAAACTATGTGCTATTTGTGAAATTTGTATGATTCTGGGGGCAGAATATTCTCAAAGCACAGAGTTTGTCAAGTACCAGGTTGTCAAACATTGAATTTATCAAAATGTAAGCATCTAATAGCCTCCAAGAAAAAAGGACTAAATATACCTCCCCCCAGCAGAATGCATTTTAATGGTTGCTTATTGGTAGTGTGACCAGGAGTTTAGTTGAAGCTTAATGTCTTTTTTTTTTTTTCACTGAGTTGCATTTTAATGAAACTAAAACTCAGTGAAATGATGTACAGCCAGGTCTTTGCATATGTCCTCCATGCATGGACTTCTAAGTTTACACAAAATGGATAAGGCTACATGTAGTGCTCTTGCTCCATTGAATTGATGCTTTTATGAATCAGATAGGAACTTGGTACATAACTACATGCAAGTCCTACTCCTTGTGGAAAACAATGTTTATTAACAGTACCCAAAAACACTGCCAATACTTCTATGGTGGAACAACGTGTCGTAAGTGCAACTGCATATCACTTTTTTGTTGCAATAATACAGTGTTTGTTTAAAAAAGAAAAAAAAAATGCTATGTTACATTAATAAAGTTATTTTAAGTTACTATTCTCAGAAGTGAGACTAGAGAAAACATAATGACGGACGGTACAGTGGTTTACATTGTCACCTCACAGCAAGAGGTTGTTCGGTTTGATTTTCGGCTGGGGTGCCTTCTGTTCAGAGTCTGCATGTCCTCCCTGCATTTCTGTGGGTTTCCTCTGTGTGCTCCAGTTTCCTCCCACGTTAAAAGACATGGGTCTGGATCATTTCTCCCCGGGCCGTCACTGAAAATTGGGTTCGTTCCAAGCCAGACTTTCCCAGTAAACAAATGTTAAATAAATAAATAAACAAAATAAATATGCATGCTACAGTTAGTCACATGTTTATTTACTTACATAACAGTACCAAGTTGGCTGATTCAGCCATTTACAGAGAAAGAAGCTTTATGCCTGAATTGGCGGTTTGTTTACTATGGAAATAATGCTTGGGTTTCAGATTACAACCCACTGTCCCGGGACCATTTTTGGAAGAGTATCCTTGACACAGATTACCAGCCTTTTTTTTTTTGTTTTGCTTTTAATTTAAACATGGTAATGAGGACTGTACTTCTCATAACTTATTCATGCCCTGGCATGGAGTATTACTACAGAGCATCCCCTCTTGGTGGTTAGAGAAAAACAACTTTGAAATATCATACAGCTGTAACTCTCTGAGGTAAGTCTTGTGTAGCTATATCACTGTTGTTAGAGCTTTATCACTGTACTGCACTGGCTTTATGGTTTGGATGAACTAAATGGAAATTTTATTTAGCAAATAAATTTAAAGACAAATGCTTGAGAACAGCTAAGTAGATGAAAGATCTGTAGACTTTTTCAGATCAGTGATAATGCTAAAGTAACAATGTTTCTTTACCGCATGTCTTAATTGAACTTTATTGAGCAGTTAAAAAACTCTGACTTTATCATTCATGTGAAGACTTCCACAGCTAATGAAAATAGTTTAGTTTCTTTCCAAGAACATGGTCCACTTATGCACATTCTTCTTCTTCTTCTTCTTTCAGCTTTTCCCGGTTAGGGGTCGCCAGAGCGGATCACATGTCCGCTCATGAAAGGCAGAAAAGTAAATTGGCTAACTTTCTCATTACCATTCAGTGTAAAGTTTCCCATTTCTACAGTGTTATTTTTTGGGAGGGAGGCAGTTTAAATAAGATAATGTATTCATTGACCTGAAATATCATTTCAAGAAACAGTAAGTTGTAAACACTGGAAATGTGTGTTGAATTTTGAAGCCAGTTTCTCTAAACATCTGCATTTTCAATGAAAGCAAATATATTTATTATTTTACACACTGCAAGATGACCAGAAAATGTTCTTTTTTAAATAGTCTATTATGAAAAAGAATACATTTCTCTAAGGTAAATACAGATTTCTATATGTTTTATAGGCTCATAGGTAGGTACTAGGCTATCTGCCCGAAGGCATTTATAAGCCTAGTCAGAATGTGTTGGCTTTCGCCGCCCCCTTAGATTAGTTCCCTGTGCCTCTGTCCAGCAGAGCCACTAATGTGATCCCCAGGGTAAACTTTCTGCTCCCCATCCACTTGTCAAGGTTTCTCTTGAAGAGTGCTAGCGAGGAGCTCTGCCTAATGTAGACTGGAATCTTGTTCCAAAGCATGGGAAGTCTCTGGGACAGGAATCTATCCCTTCAGCACGTCCTATTTATTGTTATGGTGAGGTTTAGATCCCTAGAGCGTGTGGCTTGAGGGGATAAGGTTTTCTTTAGGTGGAGCATGTCCATCAATTCTGGGTTGGACATGGCCTTGTATGTCAGGCAGAGATCACCTCTGAGCAGGCGGTATGCAACCAAGTACAGCTGGAGTTTCTTCAGTCGAGCTGCATAGGGCATCTTCTTTGAGGCCAGTGATCCTCTTGGTGAGGTACCTCTGTGGTCTTTCCAGCTGTTGCAGGTGTCTTGTAAGGTACATCCCAAATGGGGCATTGCACTCTATGATGGGTCTGATGAGTGATGAGTACAGTGGCACAATGACCTCTTTTGATTGAAACATTAAGCTTTATTTCTGAAAACAAATTATTTGCTTTAGCTTACTATCACAACCACAATTTTCTCCCTCCTTATTAGACTTCAGCAAGTTTTGGAGAGACAGTGACAAAAAATTAACCTTCGTAGTACAGGTGAATTTTAAGTTTTGTTATGCATTCCCCAGTCTTTACACACCATCTGCATCTAAATTACTGTCATGACCCCACTGTTGGAGTGCCATGCTGTATGACTGCAATACAAAGCATCTTCTATGACATTTACTATCTTGTCCACTGTCAGTTGTTATGTTGTATCTGCTCAACTCCACCAATGGCTGGATATTATCCATGACTCTCCACAACATCCCACAGTATGTGGCTACAGTGCTCATTTCCCGCAATGCCACCCCATAATATAATGTTGCAATCATGCTTTGCTATGCCCTCCTACATAAAGGCATATATAGCAATCCTGGAAGTGGTATACTATAAGTCTAGGGGGTTGGAAGGGCTTGTTCCCTATATGTGGGGTGTTGCAGGCAGTCTTGCTTCCCTCAGCAAAAGAAAAAAAAAACTTTAAAGGTATCCAAATACGAACCAAGGAAGCCGGTGCAAACTATGTGAAAGTCCAGTTATTGAACATCTCAAAAACTTTCACTGTAAGTTTCTACTGGCTTGTGACATAGGTCATTGCTGAAAAGTGTTGAAGGAACAACCAACTCAACTGATTAACAAATCAAATTTAAAAAATGAAGAAATGCTTTTGTATTTTACAGTATTTTTGAAAATGCACTATATTAAAAATAAAATGCATCTAATCAAGGGCTTCTCATATGCTGTCATGATACAGTTCCTTGTAAGCATTAGAAAACACTTCTGAATATATTCTATATACAAAAAGCATGTTTTGCAATATATACCACATCAGAAGTATTTTACAAGCAGTTAGAGGTAATTTATTTAGTCTATTACCCCAGACCCCCCCCCCAACTACTACTACACCATGCACAGATAATAAGATGAGGCTTAGCGCATGGTTCCTGAATCGATGATGTGCAATCTAATACAGGAATCCATTGACTATTATTTATTTACTTTTAAGTGGATTTCCACCATTTCCATAATATGAAGCAAATTCTGAAAGTCAAAGTTTAATGTACATTAACTTTTCAGTTTTCATTGGGTCTCTTTAGAAACAGGCCTGAGCCTCCTCAAGGAAGTTGTGCTCACAATTAAATAAATGCTGATTCACTGTAAACCATAATATGGAAATCTATTTAAAGTCTTTGAATTAAAGTAGTCTAACTCTCCTAAGATAAACAAAAAGGACTGAAACCCCTGAAGCAATGTCATTCAGATGAACTGTAGATTATGCAGCAAATTAGAAGGCCGGAGTGGTGCAGCAGTTAGCGTTGGTGCCTCACAGCAAGAGGCTCTTCAGTTCAATTCTTGGCTGGAGTTCCTCCTGTGCAGAGTCTGCATGTCCTCCTTGTGGCTGTGTGATCTTTAAAGGCATGCAGGTAGGTGTGTGTGCATGTGGGTGTGCCTTTCATGAAGGTAGGGCATCGGGCTGGCAACCCGGCACCATAAAAATCCACTGCCAATCAATCTGCGGACCAGTGATCCACTGTGCTGACCCCTAACTGAGAAAAGCCAAAAAACATTGCTTTTTGCAGCAAATTAGGTACCCTTCCACAAAAGTTAGATTGCTATTACACAAACAATTGTCTGTAGACTCAGGATGAAACTGTAACAGTATTCATTTAAGTAAAAATGTTACTTAAGTTGCATTCTCATCTGCTATCTTCTTTCAAGATACTCTCTTTGCATTTAGCTTAAGTCAGCCACAGTGTGCTAATGATGTCACTGGCCCATGTGAACAGTCAGTTTACAAGGCAACAAAGCAGAAAATAACCATACAAAGAAATAACTTGTTGTTGTATCTTTCGGCTTTTCCCGGTTAGGGGTCGCCACAGCGGAACTCCAGTCCACCAATGATTGGCAGTAGATTTTTACTTACCGAGTTGCCAGCTCTGAGACACAACCTTCAACGAAGGTATGCCCATTCAGGCATGTCTCCACACAGAAGACGCTTTAGCTGAGAATCGAACAAGACAACATCTTACTGTGAGGCGACAACGCTACCGCAGCACCACCACCGCAGTACATACAAAGAAATAAGTAAGAGCAAAATTAATCCTGATTCTACAAATGTATGAAAATAAGTTGCATTAAGTAACATAAATGAAATATGAGTCAGTACTGATCACGTTTTTTAAAGTGTGCAAACACATTATGTATATTTATAAGCTATTTTTTTTAAAAATATAGGGAAAAAATAGGAAGTCTTAACAAAGAAACATCATATAGATATTTAGGCCAATATACCAAATGCTCAAGATGAGTAAATACTTTTAATGCTGACTGGTTAACTTTAACAAACTGGATATAACATTATGAATATACCAACAATGAGGGCACAAACACAACCTTATGTTGTCTAATGTCACAAGTGCTAAAATACAGTTGCTGTTGCTGCACAGTTTACTTTTGCCACTAAACTAATTAATAATCATTGGAAGACAGTAATTGTTCTTCAAAGTCTTCTGGGCTCAATGCCATTTATGACAATAGAAGAATCCAAATTTCATAAAACACCACTTAGAAAATGACATCATACTAAAATATATGGCAAAACTGTGCATAAAAGCATACCATTATTTAAAGAAAATGGAAAATCAGAGATATTAAAATACATGGTAGAACTGTAAAGACAGTTAAGATTCTTTCAACCTGAAGTGGGGCTGTTTGATGCAGTAATAAATACACACGTCTGGATGCTAGATTGCTATCAAAAAGAAATGACATCCTACAGGGACTTTCTAGAGTTATAAGTAACATCTCTAAGTCATCGAATGGAATAATGCAAGAACAAAAATAAGGGAGTTGTTAGTAAACTGGTGCATTACCATACAGCAATGCAAGAGTGGGCCTACTGTTGAAAACTCAAAGTGATAATAACTGCTGGTTTAAGGTTAAAGAAGGTAAAAGCTTGCACAGGAAATGTCAAAGAGTAAGTGAAGAACAACAAAGACTGCATGTATTAAATAGAGAACATAGGAATGTGCAAATAAGATTCAAGTCAATGGTGAAAGGAATGTATGGAAGTGAAATATGTTCATAGGCTCATAGGTAGGTACCAGGCTATCGGCCCAAGGGCCTACGCAAGCCTAGCCAACAAGGTTCCCTGGCTTACGCCACCCAAGAAAGTTATTTTCCTGTGCCACTGTCGAGCAGAGACACAGAAGTGATCCCTGGGGAGTATTTCCTATTTCCCATACACTCATCAAGATTTTTCTTGAAGAGTGCTAATGAAGAACTTTGCTTGACATAGATGGGTAGCCTGTTCCAGAGTATGGGAAGCCTCTGGGATAGGAATCTATCCCTCCAGCATTTCCTGTGTATTGTGGTGACAAAGTTTAGGTCCCTAGATTGTGTAGCTCAGAGGGATTGGGATTTCTTTAGGTGTTAGGGTTTGACATAGCTTTATATGTTAGGCAGAGATCACCTCAGAGTAGGTGATATGCTACGGAGTAAAGCTGGAGTTTTTTGAGGCGGTCAGTGTAGGGCATTTGTTTGAGTCCAGTAATCCTCTTTGTGAGGTACTTCTGTGGCCTTTCCACCAGCTGCAGATGTCTTGTGAGGTACATTCCAAAAGGGGCATTGTACTCTATAGTGGGTCTAATGAGTGTCGAGTAGAGGGGAACAATGACCTCTTTTTTCCTGGATGAGAACCCTTTTATGATGAGGTGTGCCACGTAGAAGGACTTCCTGACTACTGTGGTGATGTGACTATCAAAGGAGAGACTACTGTCCACCTGGGTCCCAAGGTCTCTTATCACGCATTCGGTGTTAAGTAGATTGCTGCCTATGTGGTAGTTCATGGGTACAGAGTTTTTACCAAAGGGGATGACACTGCACTTTTTGGCATTGAGCTTGAGGCCATGGCTCTGACACCAGGCATCTGTCTCAGAGACGCCCTTCTGTAGGATGTTCACATCATTTGGGGACTTGACTATGGCTCCTAGTTTGCAGTCATCTGCGAACTTCATTAGCCAGAGGCCTTCTGTGTTTGCCTGTACTTCAGAGAAGTAGATACCAAACAGGAGTGGTCCCAGGACGGAACCCTGTGGTACTCCACTTGTCACTGGTTTGAGGTCAGATTTGGAGTCTGCAACTTTTACAGTGTGGGTTCTGTCAGTGAGCCAGTTGGCAACCCATCTTGTGATGTAGGGATTTATGCCTAGTTTATTGAGTTTAGCTATAATTCCAGAATGGGGGATGGTGATGAAATCCTTGGCGAGGTCAAGATAGGTTGTGTGAACCACCTTACCCTCATCTACGGCTTTGGTGACTGCCTCAAAGAAGTCAATCAGGTTCAGGAGGCATGATCTGCCTTTCACAAACCCGAACTGGGTGGGATCCAGAGTTTGGAGGTTACCAATGTCTTTGTTTATGAGTTCCGTGATGATACGTTCCATGGCTTTGCAGACCAGGCTCATCAGGCTAATAGGTCTATAGTTCCCGGGATCAGTGGTGGCTCCCCCTTTGTGAAATGGGATAATTGTTGCTGTGCACCATTCAGTGGGCACAAAGCCTGATGCGAGGCTATTATTGAACATGGTGCTTAAGTGGGGAACCAGTTCATTCTGAAGTTCGTATAAACGCAGCCTGGGATGTTGTCCGGTCCCATGGATGCTGTGTTTTTGGCTTTAGAGAGTGCAGCTTTCACCTGTGTAATTGTGATTACAGGGACTCTGCATTCTTCCTGTATAGATATGGGCCCTTTAGTGGGTGGGGGGGGTGGGTAAAGTTAGCAGTGAACCTATCTGCCAGGATGTTGGCAATATCAGTTGGTTCTGTAATTTTCGTGCCTTTGTGCTGTAACTCAGAGCAGATCTGGGTGTTGCCATTGAGATTCTTGACATAGCTATAGAATGCTTTGTGGTTGTCCTTGGCATTAGTGGCGATTTTATTTTCGTAGCTAGCTATGGAGTATCTTATAAGGGATCTCAGCTTCTTACTGAGGCTGACCAGGGAGCTCCTCCACTCATGGGATTTTACTCTCTTTTGCAACAGTTTCTTCCTTCTGTTTTACAATTTGTTTATGGCAGGGGACCACCAGATTGGCTTCCTTTTTTTGGAGGATAGCATCTTGGTTCTGTTTGGGATAGCACGATCCATGCACTCATGTAAGTGCTTATAGAGTGCATTTGTGTAGGATTCAGCAGTTGTAACTGTATTGTCCATCTGCATGGGTGTCATGAAGTTCACTACTTCTGTCTTAAGAAGCATGAAGTTGGCTTTGGAGAAATTATTTACTGTGGTTTCCTTAATGGGGGGTGGGGGTGGGATGTGGATATCGAGGGTGATTAACTTATGGTTGGATCGGACCAACGAGGAGTTGACTTCAGGTGTGGAACACCGGTCACTCATGTTGGTAATGACTAGGTCTAGGATATTGTTGTCCCTGGTGGGGGTGTGGATAAGTTGATCTAGGGCATTGGATTTTATGAATTCCAGAAAGCGTTGGGCTAAGGAGTTGGTACATGAGTAGTTTTCCCAGTTAATGGTGGGGTAGTTGAAGTCGCCCATTATTAGGGTGTTTGGTTGAACCCCAATATTTTCCAGTACATCAAGAAAAGAGGAGTGGGAATCCTGGGGCATGGTGGGGGATCTGTATTAAGCTACAATTTGGATTGCAGTTTTGCCAAGAGTTAAGTTGCACTTGGATAACCTCGGATGCATTATGCTGAGCAACTAGCCTGGAGGTGTGGATATCCTTAATGAATATGGACACACCCCCACCTTTGGTGTTTCGGTCCAGGTTACATGGCTGAAAAGTGTGGTATGAGTTATAGCCTGGTAGTGCAGAGGTGCTCTCTGGAGCCTTGAACCAGGTCTCAGTCACTGCACAGATATCGATGTTCTCCATTTTAAGGAGTGCCTCGAGTGAGTGCATTTTGAAATTTAGACTTCTAGCATTGAGTAGCATTACCCTCAGTTTTTGCTTACCTGTTCCTGTTATGGGGGTGAATTTGTTACTTGAACCCTGCAGGCACTATAGGGGCAGCAAAAGCTTTAGCCAGTATCCGGAATCCCAGGGGTGACAGGTGCAGGCCATCTGTGGCAAAGCATCATGGTTTGTCGACCATGTCATCCCAAGCAGACAGACACTGGATCCCCTTAGAATGACACCAGAAGCTTAGCCAATTGTTGAAGTCAATCATTTTGTCCTTGTACTGTGATATCATTCTGGGTGATGGCAGAATGCTACTCAGGGCTAGGGTCATACCTGATTGGGCTACAAGATCGCAGAGCTCTTCCATGTCTCTTTTCATGTAGTCCAGGGAGGTACGTCTCAGGTCATTCACACCAACATGGACAATGACAGAGTCATATTTGTACTTGTTGTGGAGTGACCTGAGTGCGTGGGTTATGTGGCGGATTCTGGCACCCGACAGGCAGCTGGCAGTAACCTTCTCCTTGTTTAGCCTGGTGAGTGGGATATCAGTGTGCCTGACTATAGAGTCACCTATGACTAGTGTGTTATGTATGTTGTTTTGCCTTATTGGCTGTGTTTGAGTGGCACACTGAGTCTGTGGGTTATGTGTCATTTGGGTTGTGTTGGGGAATGGAGGTTGCTTGTGTTTCTGCTTTGGAGGTCTCTGTTGCTTAGGCAGATTATTATTGAGAGCCTCCGCAAATGTTTTTGCGTTTCTGTGTGTGGATTTTGGTGGTGTAGACGTAGTGAGACTATGTGATGAGTGTGGTGTGGTGCAAATGTTTACCTTCTCCTCATGACTGTCAGGTTCAGTCTTGGTTGGAGAGAGCTTTACCTCCAATTTGGCTAGATAAGTGCATCTCTCACAGGTTGTAGTGTTGGGTGGTAGGAGGAGAGGGTTGTCTGTGTACATGAGGGCAATTTGTACATTGCCTCAAGATGCCCAGATTCATCAGATAGACAGGGGAGAACACTGGGAGTTGACCCTTGGACATGCCTGAATAAAAAAATATTTTCCTCTAGATAAGTGAGGAAAGTGAGTACAAGAGCTGTTTTTCTCAACACCAGTGAGAAAAGTAAGTACAAAAACTGTTTTCATTTAGGTAATGAGGAAGATTGAGTGCTATAGTAATTAGTAGCTTATTTAGTGCTTACAAGTTCTGAAGAAGTGCTGAGTATGAATAAGCAAATTTAAGTGCTAAAACTAAGAATTTGTATCTGCACTGGACAAGTTACAGAAACAAGTGCAAATGCAGGCTTTCAAATCAGAAAGTTGAGAGAGATGGAAGATTGCCCAAATGGCCAATAACTACAAATTCTGGGCCAGAACCACTCCTTATGTGGTAGACAGGTTACCTAATGCTTACCACTCCCACTGATAAGCTAGAAGGCTTCCTTCCAACACAGAAAGGCTTGGGGCGCTCAGAAGCTTACAAACAGTCCTGGATACAGCACATCTGTATCTGGAACACTAGTTACAGGAAAGATAGGAAACAGGCTTACAGTTTTTTTTTTTTTTTTACAGAAAAGTATCAAAAACAATAGTAAAAACAATTCACATGCTAGCACACGAGTATGTAACAATATTAGACCACACACAGTTTGAAAAATGAAATGAAATGAAATTGAAAAGGACTAAAAGCAAGTGCAGAAAGGGTTTATTAGGTAGAATGCGGTAAAGAGATGAGACTGGGGTAGTGTCCTAGATCAAATCTACAGTGGGGCGTGCACTGCAAAAGCCACCAAATTTAACTACAAACCAAAAACATGTGACATTTAATTGTAGCAGGGAACCAATGACACTATAGGAGTACCAAATGGATAACACAAAAAGAAGTGAATCACCACAGAGTTTTTTACAGCTGAAACTAAAAATGTAGCTGGACAATGAAGCTGCTATAGTTGTTTCTTTCAATAATTACAAGGAACTATATACACATATATATAGATATTCAGATATACAAAATTAATAAAATGAGCTCTTAATGTAAATGGATTTCAGGGGAAATTGATATTAAATTACTAGTGAAATACAAGTTAAATCCCTGGAGGCAGATTTGTATGTATGCAAGTGACAGAGAAGGAAGACCTAAGAAATGATGTGCAGATGAGATTTGAAATAGCACCCTATCAGTGCATTGCAAGTGACATAAAAAAATGTTGATAATCCCAGAACTCAAAAGCTATTGCAGCAATTATCGGATTCAAATATATATTTCTCTGGAGATGCAAGAATAATGATTCACATGGAGCATAGTACTAGCTCCCAGCTTCATTTCTCCTGTCAACCTCATGACATAAGGGAGGGTAAAGGGTGATATTCACATCCAGAACAGAACAGCTCTATGTATAACGGGACCTTCCTGTGTGGAAATCCCTTACATACATCTTCCCAGACTGATGGGTAGTGTACACAAAGGATGCCTAGGAACTGTAAAATTAAATCTGAGTCATAGTTTACTGTGCTGGCTCGGAACTGAAACAGACACAGGAGACCTAGCTTACAGTGTACTAGATGCAGAATGATCAAAAATGTGCCAACACTGGTACCAGCACTCTCCTAGGAGTGGCCAACCTCTCCATAGTAGCATGTCCATACTAATTTTACAGGCAAAGTCATGGATTTGATGTTTCTAACTGAACCAAATGTATATTCTAAATGAGAATAAGTCATCTACACAGACTGAAATGGGTTAATGTCACTTGCTTACTCACAATAGATGGAGATGATATTTGCTTGCATTTCACTGCTTACTTTATAGTGAAATGAGATTAAAATGCTCGCAGGTTAATACATTATGGGTAGTCTGAGGTCAATACAGATTGGAGAAAAAAAGAAATGGGTATTACATTGCTTGTCAGTGAATGTTCTTTTTTGAGGTGCAGCAATCTCATAGAGTTACAATATAATAAATTAAGGGATGCATGCATTTTAAACTCTTTTATTAATATAGTCACAAAGCATGCACTAAAAGAATGTGCATACTCCAGCTGTCACAAACAGATTTTTTGATAGATACTTTGACATGAGTTGAGATGAGATAGCAGACACAGTAACTCACAGTAAAACCCACTTCTGTTTGTCATAATGGTTAAGGTATTCAGGTAGTGAATACAAGGTACAGGGTTTGATTCTGATGGCAGGTTTTTAGATTTCTCTTCTGTCTCTACATTTATGACCTACTTTAGAGAAACTAAAACAATGTTTCCCAAAGTGAACAAAACTCCCAAGTAAACTGTATAATGTTAATGACACAGTTTACTTCAGAAAAATTAAAAAATTTAAGTCTACTGCATAGCAGGATACTAGAAAGCTTTCACATTTGTATCACCTAGTTACAAATGGGTTACTCGAACAATTTAAGTGCATCTTCAAGAAAGCCATCAGAATCTTGAGTCACAAAGGCAAATCCTTACAGTTCACACCAAATCAACTTTCTGTAGATTATTGGAAAGTACAGTTTGCAAATTTAATTTCCCACAATTGTATTCTGAAATGAAATATGACATCATGACTAGATCTACTAAAACCAAATGTTCAAAGGACAGTGCATGATAAGTATTCTGAACGTAGGAATAACAAAGCCTGCTAGTTTTCCTGGAGGTCTATATTGTATGCTTGCTAGCAAGCCATTATTGATAACAGTCATGTCTAACTGCCTGTCCAGGTTTTAGTTACCTGAAATGGGGAAATTTGTGTACATACGTAACTGACTTCCCTCTAAGGAAATCCTTTAATGTTGAAATTAGTGTCCCGTAGGTAAATAAATATAATATGGCTCAGTGTAGAGAGCTGTAAATTCCCTTGGCCACATTGCTGTCATTTTACTATAGTGTTTCCTTTTTAGTAAATTATCTGATTCACAATTATACTAGTTTGACAGCGGAAGTAAGGTCTGTTGAATGTATACTGGTTATATATACTTTTTTATACATATATATACATCTACTTCATAAAGGTTGTGTCCATCACAGGGTCGAAATGTTTTAATGTTTTGATGTTAAAACAGGATGTTTTTTTAAATTAAATAAGTTTTTCCCATTACCTATTGTATTTTATTTCATGTTACCCTATTTTATTTTATTATTCTACTATTTTTTATATTTAGTAGTTACCATTACTTGGTACATTTAGAGATACATTTCTATGTCAATTTTACACCCAAACACTATTTTTTTGTCTATTCAATTATTTATTTTTCACAATGTTTATTCGTACACTTTATCATTGTCATTTTTTAAAAAAAATGTCTAATTAATAATTGGTTATTAGAGGATGTTTCCTGTTGTTTTAACTAGGTTACTTTACCTAGCTAGGTTGACTCAGTTTATTTTAGTTTATTTTTTTATGATGGTTATTTAATTATGCAGAGTATTGTTTCAATTAACTAATTATGTAAATTAAGTATTTAAACTGAGCACCTTAACAGAACTAATGTCTGTCTGAAGAAGTTCGGGCAGTGTACCGAACGAAAAACGCTTTTTGGAGTGTTTTACGTTACTTGCTTTGTTTGGTCTTGCATATAATAAACTACTTGATCTTACGTGGATTTATGTGGATTACTCTATCAGAGTTTTACTCTTACGAACACACTGCTTGAACTACCATTCTTATTTTTGAAGTCCTCCACCTCGGATACATTTGTGGAACCTACCCTTTTGTTTTTTGATGTCTAACTGCCTCCAAGGAGTTAGTGAGAAATTATCACATGCATAGTTAATGCTACATATGGAAAAGATAAACCGATTAAATCAAAAATCCAAACCTGGTAAAGGAATTCACTGCACCCATCAGATAAATTTCAGCCACTTAGTGCATGGTCAAGTATGAATCCCCATCTATGGCTACCCCCAAGGAAGGATAGTTAATCAGCATTGTACTACTAGAAAGATTACTATAGTTATACACAAAGACCAAGTGAAGATTGAATTGCCAAGGTGTACTGTATTTCCAGCTCTATTCTGAAGTGCAGTATTGTTGTGTAAGCAAACTTTGTATAACAACTGATGTTCATATAGATCACTGCTGCAGTAGCCTGAGCTTTATGGGATGTCCTGTCAAGGATCACACCCAACAACCAGTTTCAAAGCTTTATGACACCTTCCACATGCTCTAACCACTATCCTGCATGAGAGTCTCAATGGCTAGGGAGCCAAAATTTCAGAGCTTTCTTCCCTCCAAAGAAAGTTAGTGTCCTGCCAAACAGGATTACCAATAATAATCCTATAACCTGGCATAAATATAGCAAAAATAAGGGATTGGCTACTACAGCAGTAATCTATTTGAACATCTACTGTTACAGTAAGCTTATTTACATAACTATACTGTTTTTCATTAGATAACTGCTGTAACTGGGTAAGCTATATTGGATGAGTACCAAATCTTAGAAAACAAGGGAGGAAGAACTCCTGGAAATAATCCTAGAAAAGCCTGCTGTTGACCTATAGGAAACATATTATATGTAGTGCTTGGTAAAGATAGGCACAGAAGACCAAGACATTGTCTCTGGAAAGTCCTACAGTCCAGACCTTTCCAATAGGCCACCAAAAAAGCAGAACCCTGTAAGAATGGGCCCTGTATTTTCCTGGAAGTGAATTGATAAGGTGAAAAAAATAGTGTAGCACAACTATAAAGAAATTGCCAGTTTTGAAACTGCTTGTCCCTTTTTCTTAACTTCATAGGAGACAGCAAATTTGCCCCTGGGGTGGCACCCATGACCCTCATGGACAAAGGTAGCTAGTGTTGACCACAGGCCTGCTCTGTTCATAAATTCATTCTAAGAACTACCCAAAATACAACAAATGGGGATACTTGGGATTAACATGGCTAGGCTTATAAAGGCTCTAGGCTGCTAGACTAGTAACTGCCTATGGATCTACAAGGCACACTGCTGATCAGCATTCCTAGAGGTTTTAGTACTGTCATAGTAGCATCTGAGCTGTTAAAGGACATCCAGAATATGTGATATTGTTTCTTTACTTTTTTTTAAATCTGGAGATGTAAAACCAGAAAGATCAAAACAAAAATCTGGGTTAAATAAATTCTGCAAGGAAAGCTTGTCTTTGAAATAAATGAGAAAAGGGTGATTTTTTACCTCTGATATTGTTCTTCTAGATGTCAGAGCAGCATGTGTTACCGTGTTTCAAAACAGCAACTTCAAATCAGCTAGCTGAGAAAACTCAAAAGGATTTCTTAACAAAATATTATAATCTGAAAAAGATGTACCAGTTGGCTAAGTAGGCAGAGAGTAGAGAGGAGCTGCAGTTTCTGAGCAAATAAGCAAATATAGCTAATAGCTTAATCTTGTCAGATGAAAACGACAGGCCAAAGTATATGGTGTCTGAGCCATAAGAGGCAGTGGCTCTAACTAGAAAACCTTTCCTACTTATTCCTCTATGAATTTCTAGTCTTCTTTGCCTCATTTAATACTTGCTGTATGTCCTCAGAAAAAAAGAGTGTCTAAAAAGTCTCAAGGTTATTTCATCCAGGCAATCAAAGAAATCAAAGGTTGGGATGTATCAAACAATTTCTATCTTGTGGCAGTAAGTGCATTCTATGAAGAAGTATGTGGCAATTGCCCTTAACTATATTCAAGAAGAACCACTGTTGCCTGGCCAAAAGGGGGTCACTACAGTTATGTCTGGGGAGTCCTTCTGAAACTAAAAGAACCCATAATATTAGAGGAGAGGATGAAAAATTGTATAAGAACATACCTGTCCATGACCCCATGTGCAAAAATGGGAAAAGGGGTTGAGGATGAATGGATGGATTCCTGTCCATGGAAATGAAAAAAGGCACCTGACTTTCAGGCCCAAGAACAGTGTGTCCTGGAATAGATTTTTTTTATTTAGTTTGTTGTAGCTGGAGGCAAACATATCTACTTGAGGCTTTGCTCACAGATGCACCAATTCCTGGACCCCACCCCCAAATAAAACTTTCTGAGGGATCTGTCCTGGAACTTTTTATTTTGTCTGCCATAGTGCTTTGCTCTGATCGGATACAACCAAACTGCTGAGGTGGGGGGGGAGTTAGGATCTGGCTACTTCCATAACTGTTTATATACCACTTCACTGTGGTGTTGTCTATGAATACTAACAGAGGGTCTGTCATTGACAAATAGCTCAAGGAATACAAGACGTGGTAGAACCATTATCCATTGCCATTTATATATCTATATACTTTATAATTTCCATAGTTGTACCACAGATCTTGGAAATTCTTGGACATCATCATCATCATCAGCTCCCTTTTTTCCCATTTTATCTACATGGGGTCGGGGTATCATGTTAACTGTCACCAACTCTCTCGATTCACTGCCACACTCCTGCATTCTTCAACGCTCATGCCTGACTGTCGCAAATTTTCTTTCACACAATCCATCCACCTCTTTGCTGGATGTCTTTGCTTCCTCTTACCTTCTTCCTGTCTGTCCCAAATCTTCCTCACCAGATTATCTTCTACGTCTCTACACATGTGCCCAAACCACCGTAAACTGTTCTCTTTGATCTTTTCTGCAATTGTAATGACTTTGGCTCATACCTCTCAACCTGGAAACATCAAAAATCTGGACAAGGCTCATGAAAAATAGGTACAAATCTGTACGCTGATTAACATCTAATTTGAATACATAATTATGTAACCCCACCCACTCCAATGGAATTGTGGGATACTAACTTTCAAACACAAACTGAAGAACAGACAAGCAAAATATGGCACCATAGTCCCCCTGCAGCCATTCCAGTGTCCCATTACCTGTTTATTTAGCCCCCATTACCATAAACACTAATGTGTGCATACTGCTTTACTTCTACAATGATTATTTGGATTTTATTTTTACAGCAGAACAATGCACAAACACTAATAGACATCTGCTAAACAAAGCAATGCTGTCTCACAATGAAAATAGACTTGGCATTAAAACTTCTCTGTCCTTGAAGCTCACATTCATTGAAAAAGCATTTGGGGGGGGGGGCAAAATGTGAAAAAGCAGGGACACATTTAACACATTGCTTGTATAATTTTGGAAAGTTGATAAAATAAAATGTTGTGTTACCACATTTCACTGGCAAGTCTTGAACCCAGGATTGTATGCACTACAGACAGAGTAACATACCACTATGCTAAATCAGCAGCTTCCTGACAAATAGGAAGACTGAAACTTAATGGCTATCATTTAGTGAATTCCTTTCTCACCATAGCGGTCAACCTCTTAGCACAAAAAACCTAGACAAAGCCAATAATGGGGGAATACAAATTCAGTTCTCACTTTTCACCACAGCTCTCAACTCTTAGAACAAAAAACCCGGACAAAGCTCACAAGTGGTGGTGGTTAGGGACTTTAGGCTATTTTTTACCCTGTACCCAAGGTACAGGGTTTGAGCCTGAGTACCTCTTCCCACGAGGTGTATTAAACTAGGGGCATTTTCACACACACACACACACACACACACACACACATAAAAATCCTAAGCTGAATTCTGAACCAGAAAACAATTATTATTACATAACCACATTCAGTGCTATAACAGTACAGCTCACACACTTTCACTCATCACAGAAACGTCTAAAAACAGAGACACATTTAGCACACCAGAACATAATTTAGGCACATTGGTAACCAGATTTTTCATGCTGGAAAACTATTTTGCAGGCTTTGTCTTTTTGCATTTCTGAGATATTTTTACTTATACAATTCTCCCACACTGCATTATAAACATTGGACACATAATTGTTGTTTTCAATTTGCTTATGACAAATGCAATGCACTAGCCCATGTAATGTAACCAGAAGAGAAGCTGATTAACAAAGACATAACAAAACACTTGCTTCAGTTTGCACACATCCCATCACATCACTTCCTATTTTCATGTGAATGTGGGTAATGCATTTATTCTTTTCAAAATACTGGCTCTAGAAAAAATGATGATAATAACTAATGACTACTTTATATCCTGACACGGCTGTATTAGTGAAAACTGTAAGATCCCTGGGTGTGCATATCTTACTTATTGTATTATTTTTATTCAGGAAAATTATTAAATTGACATAGAAAATATAACAGTACCACAGGGGAAAAGGCAGTAGGCTGTAGCTTTATCTACAATAACTGAAATAAGTTGTACCATTTGTATTAATTCTAAATGCTCCAGAACATTTACTAGTTACCTATTAGCTGGACACACACACACACACACACACACACACACACACACACACACACACACACACACACACACACACACACACACACACACACACACACACTCTTCTCTGACTGTTTCCTTTCTTGCAGTCTTCATTCTGCTGTTCCCGCGCCACATAGTGCTGTAACTGCTGGAGTCTTCATTCTGCTCCCAGCCCGAGGCCCGAACATAAATCCATTGGTTTATTCCACCAGTTCCCTGCCTGGCCCTTAGTAGTGTAGTTGTAGTGCTATTTCCTGCTTGATGTAATTGCTCCCGCTTGACATAATCCATTAGTTCATTGTTCCCTCACATTTGCCAGGCCAGCCAGAAATATGTGAGCTCCTTGAGCTCAATTCTGATAGACTGGTAGCCCTGACAGAGCTGACATCATCGTGCACATGATGAAGTCAGCTCCAACAGTACAAAAATTTTAAAAATTTAAAAAAAAGGAAAACAATCGGAAATGAAGGGGTCCCACTCAGGAATCGTGGCACCCCTTCATTTGAACCCCAAAACTCGGTAAGACCCATGTAATTTGGCACAGTTGGGATGTCTGCTTTGGCTTCAGCTCTTATGTCCTCATTTCTTCGTCTGTCCCACAGTGTGCATCCTAGCAACTTCCTCAGGCACTTTATTTCCATCACCTCTAGCTCCTTCAATTGTTCTGCCTTTAGTGCCCAGGTTTCTGTACCACACAATAGTACTGGTCGCACCACTGTCTTGTACACCTTACCTTTCAGCTTCTTTGGCCTTCTTCTGTCATAGACTACACCTGATACTCTATACCAGTTGGCTGCAGCCCCTTTGATAATACCTTTGACCTCTTCAGTCAGACTACCTATCTCCTCAACCACCCCTCTCATTTACTTGAGGCTGTTTTCCTATTCCACTGTCTTCGCTTCTCTCTCTATTCTCAGCTTCTTCTGATTTCTCTAATTTGCTGCCATTACCACTGTCTTATCTGTGCTTAGTTTTATTCCATGTGCCTTCAGATTTGCATTCCATTCTCCCATCCTTTGCTGAAGTTCTAAGCTCAGAGTCTGCCTGTACTGCCACCTCATCTGCATACAGCAGCTTTGTTGATCTGTCCCCTCCAACCTGTTTGCTAATGTAGTCCATCACTAGTATGAACAGCAGTGCACTCAGAAGTGAACCCTGGTGTACACCCACTCCCACTGGCAACCCCTCTGTGAGATCGAACACTGTTCGTATGTGAGTCACTGGGTCCTTGTACATAGCCTGCACTAATTCTTCCAATGTTTCTGGGACTTCGAACCACCACAGTACTGCCCAGATCAACTTCCTTGGAACCATATCATATGCTTTTGCCAAGTCTAGGAATGCCCAGTTGGACTCTCTCCTCATCTCTAGGTTCTTCTCGAGTATCTGTCTTAATGCAAACATTGGGTCAATTGTGCTGCATCCTGAGCTGAATCAAAACTGCTCATTTCCCATCTTACAGTCTACTGCTCTGCATATCCATTTATCAATCCCCCACACCAGAACTTTCATGAGTGTGGTAGGAGTTTGATGCCTCTGTACTGCCCACAGTTGTGGATGTACCCTTTGTTCTTGTACACCAGCATGAGTATGCTTATTCTGCAGTCATTTGGGATTTGCCTTTCTCTCCACACTGCTATTAGTACCCTCATGAGACATTTATTCCCTAACTCCCCCAGCGTCTTTATCATATCTGCTATGACCTCATCTGAGCCTGTTTTCCCTGACTTCATCTTCCTTAGTGCTGTTCTTACTTCTTCTAAGGTGGGCTCCTCCTCTTCTCTCATTGTAGGCTGTTTCTGAGGCAGTACATCTTCTGTGGGGTTTTCTTTATTCAGGCACTGCTGGACATACTCCTTCCATCTGCCTTTGATGTCCTGTGGTCTGGTGAGCAGGTTGTTACTGGCATCCCTTATGAAGGGTGTCTGACTACCTTCTTTACCTTTCAGTCTTTGTCTTGCAAGCTGATATAGTTACTTTGTGCCCATTACTAAGTCACTTTCCAGAAATTAGTAGAGTGCCTCCAATGTCCTATTCTTAGCAATTGTAACTTCTTTCTTAGCTTCTTTGTTAGCCAACCAGTAGTCTTCCCTAGCCTGGTCAGTCTTTTCTATCTCCCACTTCTTCCTGCATTCCTCCTTTCTTTTGATGACTTCCTGGACTTCTGCATTCCATCACCACCTTTCCTTATATACCTTATTTCCATATCTGGCTCGGCCACATATCTTTTCTGTAGTCCTAACACATGCTGTTTTTAGGTGCTGGCACTATTCTTCAACTCCACCTATTTCCTCCTCTTTATGGGGTGCTAGAGGCCCAAGTAATTCCTTGAACTGCTGTACTTTCACTCCAGTCAACGTCCACGTTTTCAGCCCGGTCTCTGTTGATCTTAGAGCCTTCTCTGACTAGTGCTTGCAGCTGATTGTGGCAACTAGTGGTTTATGTTGTGGGCCGACTGTTCCACTGGGAATGACTTTGCAATCATGGATTCTACCCCAGTGCCTTTCCCTTACTAGGAGGAAGTGTACCTGAGTTGCATGCTGGCTACTCTTGTATGTGATCTTGTGACTGTCTCTCTTTCTGAATCATGTGTTGGCTCCGTCAAGCCATTTACCAGACAGACGTCTAGAATGGCTTCTCCTTCTTTATTCCTGTTAGCCCACCCATGTGGACCCAGACAGTCCTCAAATAATGTTCTGTCTGTCCCGATATGTGCATTCAAGTCATCCATTATCAACAACAATTCATGTTGCCCTGCTTTATCTAGTAGGTCCTGCAACTGCTGTCTAAATGCACTCTTTTCCTCACAGTCACAGCCCTGCTGTGGGGCATAGTCTGTCATTAATTCTGAAGATATCCCTCAATGCCGTCTAAAGCCTCTTTCTCACCACAATTCCTACACCATTTCTAGCCTGCCCCCCACTTGAGTAGTACAATCTGGATCCCAAGCAAAGTGGCTTTGCTGCACTGCCCTACCATCTCATGTACTGGATACATAGGATGCCCAGCCTCCTTTGTATCATCATATCATCCACTTCCAAGCTGCTTCCTGTCAGTGAACCTACATATTAAACATAGCAATTCTCAGTTCATGTTTGCAAGGTTGGTTGGTTTTACATCTAGCGTTTGCTCAACAGAGCTATCCCAGGTAACCCAGGCGGGGCAACTAGACACCGAGCAGTCAGTAGCTTATTGACCCAGGACTGCTGGGCTTTATGGCAGGCACACACTGGCCAATAGGGGCACATATACCCCTCCCACCATTAGCAAGGGTCCCTGGCATGAATCAGAGTAGGCTGGATCCTCAACCCACTTATCATCTGTAACTACCTATGCCCATTTTTGGTGACATTTGTCAACATGAGCGAATCACCAACAGCCATATTTTTACACCATCAAGTGGCCAGCCCTGCCATGGTGCACAGTCTGTGATCCATGTTCTCCTGTCTTGAGGATACTGCGCACCACAGTAGATGCCAAAAGCAGCTGGTCTGTACAACTCTTCCCCCTGTAAGGCATCATGTAGAGTCTGTGCTGCTGCTGCTCTCAGCTCCATTCATTGGTGAGTTTGAGATGGAAACACTCAGCATGTTTTTTTCAAACATGGGAGAAACCCCAAGGAGTCACAGGGAAAATATGCAAACTCCAAACATGCATTGGTCTGAGGTCAGGATCGAACCTTGTACCTTGTGCATGGGAGGTGAAGACCTTAAGCATTAAGCCATCTGGTCTCAAATAACTGTTCAGAAAAGTTTGATGTATCTCTTGCCAAAGAGTGAGCAGGATTTGGAACCATATTACTGAATATGTTATATGACAAGTAAGGCCAACGAGATCATTAGAATAGGGAAGGCAATGAAATCAAGAATTCTGAGATATTCCAAATGGAAATGCCAGATTTGTCTTAGAAACATATTGGAACTTGTTTCACTCTTTCTTGAGAAATGAAAAACATTCTATCAGACATCCCAGAAAAACTATTCTGAGAAAAAGAATGAGAAAAGATTTCTCCCAATCCATCTGTCAAGCCAGGCCGAGAAAGGGATCTTTTACTTTGAAGAGATATTAGAATAATTTTTAAGATAATCTGTACAGATGAAGCAGTTGTCTAATATTATTATTATTATTATTATTATTTGACATTTGTTAACTGGGAATGTCCGATGAAGCAAGAGCCCATTTTCAGCAGATACCGGGGGGGGGGGCATACAGGAAAAATTACAAATAAAGTTGCAAAAATTGTTCAAAGAGTAACAGTGAATACAGAAGAAGAATAATTAAATACAAAATATACATCTTATAAATCAGATTACATACAAATATGGACATAAGTGACTATTCTGCCTCCTGATATTGCCCATTAGGGGACTCAAGCCCTTTGGAAAATACTGTCATTGCTGCTGACACACCAAAAGACAAGTCAAAAATGAAAAGTTGGATAAAGAAGTATCCCTTGACAAGAAGGAAAGAAAAGCTATTACCAGTTACAAACTCTAAATAGAATCTCAATCTTCAAGCAAAGCAAACTGGCATCACAAAGGAAAAACAAAATAATTAAGGGAGCGTGTAATATGACTGGTAATTGAAAAAAAAAACATGTCTATGGAAGATCTTTCTTCCTCAATGAGACTCCCTGCCAAAACATTAAAAACCTGCATTGTTAGGTTGGGAGATTCAGCATGATTCCAGGCTTTCAGAATGTCTGTAAAATAAGTTCAAAGTAGAACAGAAAGGAAGTAACCTCTCTGACATAATATTATCCTGTCATAATTCTTAGTAGAACTGTCAGCAGAGGAAAGATCTATTAACACTATTTCCAGAAATGCATATGAGAGCTCAGCTTTGGCATGTTATGAAAATCTGAGAATATAGGTAGACATCTGATCCTATCACTGTCAGCATGGAAACAGCTCTTAGAAAGCAACAATAGAATAACCAGCAGAAAGGAATTTGTGGTTCTGGGGCTGTATATATATTTTATTAGACTTGTTTGGGATAGATGGCAGACTGTCAAAATGTTGGGTGTAATAAAATACCTTCAAGACTGCCCATGCAGGAGGAACAGCTGCATAAATTAAAAGGCAGCAGTAAGAGTTATGTTTGTTGAAACTCTGTTAATACTTTTTGTCCCTAATAGCATCTGCATATGCCTAAGCCCTTTTGCACTATCCAGCCCTAGAAAAGAACAGCAGAGAGGATTAGCTCAGGAACAACTCTCAGACCCTTCTCTTATATATGCAAGAGTGCTTCTCCCTACCTGAACAAGGAAAAGAACACCTGCAGAAAATCACCTAATTCACTGTGGCTTCCCAAGGAGCACTGCAGATGGACTGAGAGATAAGATGAGTGGTCTGAGGCACAACAGATGGGCATAGAGGAGCTGTGTATCAACAGCTGAGGCAAAAGGGACCCAGATTAAAGATAAAGCCCCTCCCAAATAACTTTAATCATCCTTCTGCTAATATAAGGAACAGCTAAATTACATATATCCAGGTCTTTATCAAGGCTGCTAAAGGATCCTGACAAGCTATGACAAAAGCCTTGAAATGTTTTTCTTACCTCCCATTTGAAAAGTTATCATCTGAGGTAAAAGTTTTTAATGACAGACACCAAACATCCTGGCCCTAACTCTTAGGAGCCAAAATTACATTTTTTACAGACTAAATAATAGTTATTAGAGGAAATCTCACAGTGAAGCAGAACTGTCTGTCAACCACGAAAAATACCTGACCAAAAGGCATAGACTGGAAGAGACAGCTTTACCCTTGACAGAGTATTTAAATTAATGGGAATATCATGTTGTGACAGCCAACTCACAGTGTGTCCCTAGACCCTAGCAATTTCTTATAGAAAAAAGAATGATTTTCCTTCACAAAAAAGAATGAATTTAGGAAGGGAACCAAATACGGAAGCCTGCTATGTGGAGAATGGAGCATGAAAGAGTCAAAACAGAAGTGTTTCAAGGTAACATATTTTACTTCTTAATCACCCAGTAATGCTTATTCTCAGAAATGTAGTCTGTTTAATTGCTGAGGGCTACACACTCAAGTGCACTAGGCATTTTACTGTCTCAAAAGTGTTTGTATTACTGTATCTGTTCTAATTTTCAAAAAAAAAATCCTCTCTCTACTCGTTTCCCACCTTTCTATAACCAGTAGAATATACTTTTCAGATTTTGCTGAATTCTGGGCTGTTTTGTAGCTTCTGTGCTGCCCAGACCTTAATAGGATAGAGGGAAGCTTCTCTGTTCATCAGTGAGAGTGGTGAGCTTTGAGTTGCCTATCTGTTGCTGGAGGAGTGGTTTCAGCTAAGAATCTGTAGTTTTATTGGCCATTTTGTGCTATTTCTATCCCTTTCATCTTTCTGTTTAAAAAAACTGTGTTTGCACATTTTTTGCTCTTGTATTACCTCAACAAGAGCCTGCCTGGGTGTCCTGCAGAGTTCTACAGCAGCAGAAGGAGAAAAGAGAGACTTTGAGTGGATTAATAGATTCATAGATTAGGTTCATAGATTAGTACTAAGCTAACTGCCCTTGCGAGCCATTTTAAGCCTAGCCAATTATCCCTTGTGAGACTCAAACCCTGCACCTTGTGTTTGTAAGGCAAACACCTTAACCATTAGGCCACCCTCCCTTGTGTTTCCTTTTTACTACTTATTTTCACTAACTGCACTATTCCAAGCATTTTTTTATTTATTTTGCAACTTATTTTGAACAGTTTTTTTAATTCTGATACTGTTTGCACTTTAACTAATATTTTTTTAAGTATTTTTCAACTGTTTAATTGCTGTGGGCTACACACTGAAGTGCGCTAGCCATTTTACTGCCTCAAAAGTGTTTGTATTACTGTATCTGTTCTAATTTTCAAAAAAAAATCCACTCTCTACTCGTTTCCCACCTTTCTATAACCAGTAGAATCCACTTTTCAGATTTTGCTGAATTCTGGGCTGTTTTGTAGTTTCTGTGTTGCCCAGACCTTTCTAAGATAGAGGGAAGCTTCTCTGTTCATCAGTGAGAGTGGTGAGCTTTGAGCAGCCTATCTGTTGCTGGAGGAGTGGTTTCATCTTAGAATCGGTAGTTTTATTGGCCATTTTGGGCTATTTCTATCCCTTTCATCGTTTTGTTTAGAAACCCATGTTTGCGTGGTTTTGCGCTTCGCGCAGCACCACTTAACTACAGTTAAACTATTCCTGGTGCCAGAAGGTCTGCTCTTCAGATTTCCCTTAGAATTAGCCAGTTTTCTAGTTTTAGCACTCAACTGTTTCTTTTTGCTCAGCACTTGTCCAAAACTCATTGCAAACACTAAATAATCTACAAATTACTGCAGCACACAACTTTCCTCACTTATCAAGAGGAAAACAGTTTTTAGTACTTAAATTAATAAGCACTAACCAGGCATGTCTAAGGGCCAGTGTTTTATCCTGTCCACCTGATGAATCTGGGCATCTTGGGGCAATGTAGTATGACAACCCTCTCCTCCTAACACCCAACACTACAATCAGTGAGAGATGCACTTATATAGTCAAATAGGAAGCCAAGCTCTCTCCAGCCAAGATTGTACTAGGCAGTCAAGAGGAGAAGGTAAACACCACACCACACTCAACACATAGTCCATCAAAACCTGTATCACCCAAACCCACATATAGCAACACAAAATATAAACCTACATTCATGGAGGGTCTCAATAAAAATCTGCCCAAACAACAGAGATCTCCAAAGCTGAAATGCAAGCAACCACCACCCCCCAACATTACCCAAATGACACATAGCCCACAAAATCAGTGTGCCACTCAACCTCAATCCATAAGGCAAAAGAACGTACCCAACAAACTAGTCATAGGTGACTCTCTAGTCAGGCACACTGATGCCCCTCTCACCAGGCTAAACAAGGAGAATGTTACTGTCAGCTGCCTGTTGTGTGCCAGAATCTGCCATATAATGCATGCACTAAGGTCACTCCACAATAAGTACAAATATGACTCTGTCATTGTCCATGGTGGAGTGAATGAGCTGAGAAGTACCTCCCTGGACTACATGAAAAGAGACATGGAGGAGCTCTTTGACCATGTGGCCCGGGCAGGTATGACACTATCCCTGAGTAGCATCCTGCCATCACCCAAAATGATACCACAGTACAGGGACAAAATGACTGACTTCAACAACTGGCTAAGTTTCTGTTGTCATTCTAAGGGAATCCAGTATTTGTCTGCCTGGGATGACATCATCAACAGGCCATGATGTTTTGCCAGAGATGGCCTGCATCTTTCTCCTCTGGGATTTTGGATACTGGCTAAGGCTCTTGCCACCCTTATAGTGCCTTTTGTAGGCAAAGCTCAAATGTCAAATGCACCACCATAGTAGATACAAACAAGTGAAATCTAAGGGTAATGCTACTCAGTGGTAGAAGTCTAAACCTCAAAATGCACTCACTAAAGGCACTCCCTTAAGATGGAGAACATCGACATCTGTGCAGTGACAGAGACCTGGTTTAAGGGTCCAGAGAGCACCCCTGCAATACCAGGCTACAACTATTACCACACTTTTCAGCCACCTAACCTGAACCAAAACACTAAAGGAGGAGGTGTGTTCATATTCATAAAAGATATCCACACCTCCAGGCTAGTTGCTCAACATAGTGCAAAATGATTCAAGTACAATTAATACTGGGCAAGACTGCAATTCAGGTTGTAGCTTGTAACAGATCCTCTGCCATGCTCCAGGATGTCCATTTATGTGTCTCGATATACTGGATAATATTAAGGTACAGCCCAATACCCTAATACTGGGAGAATTCAACTACCTCACCATCAACTGGGAAAACTACTCATGTACTAACTTATTTGCTCAAAGTTTTCTGGAATTCATCAATTCCAACGCCCTGTATCAGCTTGTCCATACCCCCACCAGTGGTAGCAACATCCTGGACCTAGTCATTACCAATATGGGTAACAGATGCTCCACACCAGAGGTCAACTCCTCACTGGTCAGATCCGACCACAAGCTAATTACCCTAGATATCCATATCCTGCCCCCACCCCCCCATTAAGGAAACCACCATAAAAAAACTTCTCCAAAGCCAACTTCATGCTTAAGACAGAAGTGGCTAACTTCACGACATCCATACAGATGGAAAATAGAGGCAAGACTGTTGAATCATATACAAATACACTGTCTAAGCACATACACAAGTGCATGGACTGTGCCATCCCCAACAGAACCAAGATGCTATCCTCCAAAAAAGGAACCCAATTTGGTGGTCCCCTGCCATATATAAACTCTACAACAGAAGGAAGAAACTGTTGCAAAAAATAGTAAAATCCCTTGATTGCAGGAACTCCACGGTCAGCCTCAGTAAAAAGCTGAGATCCCTCATAAAATCCTCCAAAGCTGGTTACAAAAATAAAATCACCATGGATTCTAAAGACAACCACAAAGCATTCTACAGCTATGTCAAGAATCTCAGTGGTAACACTCAGATCTGCTCTGTGCTACAGCACAATGGCACTAGATTTATTGGACCAACTGATATTGCCAACATCCTGGCAGACAAGTTCAGTGCAAACTTTACCACCCCTCACCCCCAAAGGGCCGATCTCCATACCAGAAGATTGCAAAGTCCCTGTAATCATGGACACACAAGTAAAGACCGCACTCTCCAAAGTCAAGAACACAGCATCCATGGGACCAGGCAACATCCCAGGCTGCGTTCTACACAAACTACAGAATGAACTGGCACCTCACCTAAGTACCATGTTCAACCATAGCCTCACTTCAGGCTTTGTACCTATGGAATGGTGCACAGTGATGGTGATCCCACTCCACAAAGGGGGTGCCACCACTGACCCTGGGAAATACCTCCCCATTAGCCTGATGAGCCTGGTCTGCAAGGCCATGGAA
The DNA here is from genome assembly GCF_019279795.1 of Protopterus annectens. NCBI lineage: Eukaryota > Metazoa > Chordata > Ceratodontiformes > Protopteridae > Protopterus > Protopterus annectens. The sequence continues at coordinate 481,646,485 of NC_056747.1, read as the reverse complement.
CGCATCATCCTGGAGCTTATAAACAAAAACATGGGTAACCTGCAAACTCTGGAACCCACTCAGTTTGGGTTTATAAGAGGTAGATCACGCCTACTAAACCTGATTGATTTCTTTGAAGCAGTCACCAGAGCAGTAGACGAGGGTAAGGTAGTGCACACAGCCTATCTTGACCTCACCAAGGCTTTTGACTATCCCCCACTCTGGTATTATAGATAAACTCACTGGACTGGGTGTAAATCCCTATGTCAAAAGATAGGTGGCCATCTGGCTCACTGACAGAACCTACACAGTGAAAGTAGCTGACTCTAAATTTGACTTTAGACCAGTGACAAGCAGAGTACCACAGGATTTGGTCCTGGGACCTCGCCTGTTCGACATCTACTTCTTAGAATTTCAGGCTAATAGAGCTGGTCTCTGGCTAATGAAGTTTGCAGATGACTGCAGACTAGGAGCCATAATAGATTTGCCTAAGAATGTGGACAGTCTACAAAGAGGCCTTATTAAGACTGATGCTTGGTGTCAAAGACATGGCCTAAAGCTCAATGCTAAGAAGTACATTGTCATCCCCTTTGGGAAAAACACCGTACCTATGAACTATCACATAGATAGTAGCCTACTAAACAGCAAAAGTGTGGTACACAGATGGACAGTAGTATCTCCTTTGATAATCATATTGCCACAGTAGTCAGGAAATCCTCCTACATGGCACAATTCATCACAAAGGGGTTCTCCTCCAGAAAAAGAGAGGTCATCAATCCTCTCTACTCATCCCTCATCAGACCCATTATAGAGAATAATGCCCTGATTGACATGTACATTGCAAGACATCTACAACAACAAGAAAGGCCAAAGAAATACCTCACTAAGAGGATTCCCAGCCTCAAACAGATCCATCTCAAAAAACTCCAGCTCTACTCCATCACATATCGCCTACTCAGAGGCAATCTCTGCCTAACATACAAAGATATGTCTAACCTAGATGTGATGGACATGCTACACTTAAAGAAATCCTAATCTCTCTGGGCCACATGCTCCAGGGACCTAAACCTTGTCACCACAATAAACAGAACATGCTGGAGGGATAGATTCCTGTCCCAGAGAGTTCCCATGCTCTGGAATAGACTACCCATTCATGTCAAGCAAAGCAAAGCTTCTCATTAGCTCTCTTTAAGAGAAATCTTGACAATTAGATGGGAAACAGGAAATTCACCCCGGGGATCACTTCTGTGGCTTTGCTCAACAGGGGGACAGGAAAATAATGTTCTTGGGTTATGAGAGCTAGGAAACCTCTTTTGGCTAGGCTTACATAGGCCCTAGGGTCAATAGCCTAGTACTTACCTATGAATCTAAACAAGAGGTGGACCCCTACTGAGTCTCTGAAAACATGCCAGTTAAAAATGGTGTCTGACAAGTAGAGAGAGGAGCTTAGGAGGGTAGGTGTTACCACTTAAATAAAATAACTATCTGAGGTAAAATATCTTATTCATAAGCACCAAACATACTAGTTCATACTGTTATTCAGGATAATTACACCTTTTCTTAAAAAAACATAAAAATAAGGGAGAAATCCCCAGACGAACATAAGATAGACTGTCAGCTGAAAAAGAAGTGTGACAGGTGGCTAATGGAATTTGATAGAGTAGGTAAAACATTTAAGCAATATGTAAAGTTTTAAGGTAAAAATTATCAATGACAGTCCTCAAAACCCCAAACCAAAGCTCTAAACAATGTTAAATTAAGGAAATATTGCTTTTAAGTCCACAAAATACTAGGATACGCAAGTGATTCCCCTGAGGGAACCATAGGATAGCACATTAAATTCTGAGTTAAAGTTTAGTGACAGCCACAAAAAAACTTTCAAATTAGCTGAGACATAAGATTTTGACTGAAGAGAGAAAATCTCTTTCAGAATACTAGTTCCAGGTTATTTTTTTTACAAAAGGTTCGTGGACGACTTAATTTTCGTAATAGAATGTAATTTAGACAGAGTCCACAAATTTGTAGGAACCTTAAACCAGGGCTCTGAGTTTTTGAAATTCACTCTTGGAGATGTGGGGTTGAAAGTCAATTTTTTTAGATGCTAATTTGGAATGATATTTGTGCTTGAATGGGTTTGTCAGTCGAATACATCGTAAGGACACATTTAGAAATAGTTACTTACATTACTAGAGTTTACATCCTTCTTTTATGAAGAAGGATATTCCAAAGGGGCAGTTCATAAGAGCAAGCCTTATGACTAGTGAAAATTCACATTTTTTAGATGAAGTAGAATTTCTTATTCATTTATTTCTTGAAAGGGTCTATCAAGAAGTTCAGCTAAGAAACACAGCTGAGTTTGCTATTAGCAAAAGCATGCCCCATTATCCCTCTATTCTTGTTGTTCCATTTGTTAATAATATTAGTAATAAAACTAATAAAGGACATACATACTGAAATTTGGACATGAAAGTTGACTCAGTGCTAATTCAAAACATTATTAAAGAATTTTTTGGAAGGAAACCAAGACTTTTTAGGTCATTGGAATTAGATCTTTTTTGTGTTTAAGAAATATTGTAATTTAAAAATTTTATTTGAAAAAAAATGAAGTATCAACTGGCAACAGGTTAACTAACTGTAATAGAGCCCTAGGTATGTTTAAATGTGGTTGCTGTAATACCTGTAGGTATATTTTGGAAGGACCATATATAAGTTTTGCACACTTGCCTTACACTGTCAAAGTTCCTGGTCATTTCAATTGTAAAAGTAAAGGGTTGATTTACATTGGGGTGTGTTCCCACTGTGGTGCCTTTTACATTGGGATGACCACTCATACATTACATACTAGAATTAGGGAGTATTATTATGATATAAAAAAAAAAGACGTTAAAAGGCTTTTTATAAGCATACACTTAGATGCCCTCAGTACAACAAATTTCTGTTTTCAGTATTGGAACAAAAGGAACTGGATGTGAGGGGTGGTGATTTTAAAACTCTATTACAACAAAGAGAAGCTTTGTGGCAAATAACATTAAATTCTGATCAAGAACATGGATTAAATGAGGCTGTGAATATTAAATGTTTTTAAAACACCATAGGGTGTGTGTTAAAAAATAATTTTGTGATATTGATCATTTTTTTCTGTATTTTTACCTTAATTGATTTTATGATGTCATAACTGAGCATTTTTTTATTGGTTCATTCTGATTATTTAAACTTCCATTGTTAATGAGGTAATGTATCTGTTTTTTCTGAAGAAGTCTCTGATGAAAGCGAGTAATACGCGCAAGTTTACGCTAATTCTTATTCTACCTTTGTCTTTGGCTATTCCAGTGGTGTTTCTTCAAGACTGAAAGTTTATCTGTCTGTCTTTCTGTCATTAATTCATTCATTTACATTTGTTGCCAGCTGGGCATATTAGTTTTTACTGAAGACTGAAGAAAAGCTCCAATAGAGATACAGTACAAATAATAGGAAAATGAAGAACAAAAATTAACTACATCAAAGAGAAAGTAACAATGCTCATATCAATGTAAAAATAAGAGATGATATAGTGAACTACTAATGTTCACAGTATTAATATATATAACAGAAAATTAACACAGGGATACCCTCTCCCAAAAAAAGATGAGGGTCTCCCAGCTATGGTAAGAAAGCAAACCCCCTCAAAGAGACTCAAACTTCTGCCACTACAATATGAAGTCATCTGACTTCAGCAGAACGGGACAGAGAACAGAATGCTTTTGTAAATTTTTAGCTTACTTTGCAAGGGAATCATTATATCTGGCCCTTGAGCCCTAAACAACTAATGATTCCTGATATAAATACATACCTCTCAACCTCTTAGTACAAGAATTCTGGACAAAGCCAAAAATAATGGGGTAAATAAGGACCACAATTAGAGACATACTTTAAATACTGCTCTTATAAACATACTTTTTTACATTAGTATGCATTTTCTAAAATATATGAAGTTTTAAACTCAGATATCTATGACTTAATGATTTAGCAGAGAACTGCAGCTTTTATGAGGGACAGACTAAAACATAAGGCAAAAATCTGGACCATTCTGTGAAAATCTGAACAGTTGAGAAATATGTTCAAATATCATCAAAGCTCTCACTAGTTGATCCTCTCCAAATTCCCTCACATACTTCAGCTTTGACAGTCAGTCTTATGCTTTTTCCTCAGTGACTATGAATATATTGAGTGATAAACAGTCTGCTCTTACATTAACAGCCAGTATTCAATCTGTTTCCATCTTCAAGTCATTTATACAGCCCCCTGGACCATACCGGCATTTCCCCCATTACAGTACTCAAAACTAGAGCCTGAAACTCCTTCATTCTCTTAAAAGCCTCTGAGGCTACAGACACAGATAAAAATAAAACTTATGCTTACCTGTTATCTTTCACATATACTACCCATTTAAGGTGTTTCTGCTGAACAGAGAAGTCTAAAAGATCCACTTCCTCTTTTAATGAATGGAACAGCTCATGCCATCTTCAATTACTACTCCAAAAAGGGATGAAATAACGATGCTTGTTAGGAACCTTTGGGTGAGTGAAGGATACAACCGTACAGAGCAACAGAAAAGATATCAGTTTAAAGCATGGTACAGCATTTACATACAGCTATTATAAAATTTGATAGGACTAAATAGTGCTGCTAATTACATTTTGCAGCAGCAATGTACTACACTTGTCACAGACAGAAAAATATTACAAATATTTTCTAAAACAAGTGATGATACATGAATGTAATAATTTGATCTATAACATGGTAGGTGTTGACACTGTTTGATGTGTAAGTATTTATTTATTTTTATTTAAATGGATTTGTTTATCAGGTTAAAGCAATGAACCTAGTGGGCCATTTTCAGTCTCAGCCCTGGGATATGATACATGAAATCTCCAGTCAAATCAAAAATAACACATAACAGTCACAGTATGTTATCAATGCCAGAAAAATACTTTTAAACAATTACACAGAAAGTAATCATAGTGTATATCTTATATTGTCAAACAGAATATACCATTTTTAAGATTACATTGATGGAATGATACATAATGAGCTTGTGTTGAGATGGAAAATTTTGGGGTAGATTTATTTTACTCCAGGGTTAAACAAACACTACAATTTTAGTTGTTTGAATAAGGACTTTACTTCTAACTGAAATTTATGACAATGTGTAACAGATTTTATATGTTAGGAGGATGCTAGAAAGCATTCCCCAGTGGAATGTAATCCTGAATGAGAGGCCAGAAGGGGGGGGTAATATAATAGGAGGGGGTCTAATGCTGTTTGGAGGACATTATCATATACCACATTCGTCATGAAGAGGAACGATTTAAAGTTAGTGAGCTTGAAGACAAGGTCTACTACAAGGAGAGTGGTTATGAGTTCCAAAGCAAACCAGTTGACTTCATCAAAAATTAGTCAATAGTGCTCTCTTTCAGGGGCTAGGGCAATAAATTCATGAATGTTATTGTGGGTGGTTTATAGAGTTTGCAGAGTCTTTTTTGATGTAGTTGCTGCAAAGAAGAGAGCGCATTATGGTTCTGGAAGAAGGACTCCTTTACCAATGACCTTTCTTCTTTCAGGGAAAAGTGAAAAATATTACTGGAACAGAAGGCCAGATTGCTTATGTTGGCCATAGTGTTCTGTACAATCTTTTGAAGATTAAGACTGTAGCAAGGCATGAAGGTATTTATAATGCTGAACAGTTTGTTGCCTCCTCACTGGATTGGATAATGGCCACTTGCTGGGGTACCTTGCACAGCCATGGCTGGGCTCCAAAAAGCATGGCTTTGGTTTTCTTTGTACTTGAATTAGTTTCTCAGTAAGTAGCCAATTAGAAAGGCTTTAGTGGTATGTTTTCAGCTGACAATTGATAAATGAGTGAGGGTCTAGATCTGTATTTGACCATATTATCTGCATAAAATAATACTGGCTCATTTGGAAGGTCTATGAGAAGTGCACTCATAAATGCTAAATATATGTGAGAGAAAATTAGCCTTGTGGCACCCTTATGATTAGTGGTGCAAGATGAGATATGAAGGGAATGAGATGTGCTTTAAACAGCTTGTTGCAAACTGTATTACTGACAGACCTTAAGGGACTCATTAATGTCAACATTTCAGGATAACAGGGTATAAAAGGCAAGTCAGACCTGAGGCCATGCATGTCTTATCAATACCTAGTCTCAGGTTCTATCACATTTTCCAAGAAGGGCGATGCCTGTGAGTCCTGGTGTAATTTTAAGGACATCCATCCAACTGTCCAGCTATATCTGAAAGATAACAGGGAATGACATTGTTTGACATGCTGGGGAGTTTACTCCAATGCAAGGGGAGTTGCTGGGCAAAATACATCTTTCTAGAGTATTTGAAAACAACAAATATTTGTACAACTGCTGTTATGGTCAGAAACTCATAGTTAAGATATTGTATAACTTCTCTCACTAATTATATCAAATATTTGACTAAATGTTCTTATAATTTATTTTATGTGGTAAATACCACGCAGAAATTACGAGCATATATAGCTAAACCTTTGACACCGTATTACATAATATGGAAAACCACTTACATAAGTCTATCAGAATGTCTGGTTCATATAATAAAGTCTGAGATTGAAATATATTGCATTATTCACCTAGACATGCGTGAATGGGTGTAACTTCGTTGAAGGTTGTGCGTCAGGGCTGGCAACTCGGCACATAAAAAATCTACTGCCAATCATTAGCGGACCGGAGTTCCACTGTGGCGACCCCTAACCGGGAAAAGCCGAAAGACACAACATTCACCTTTCTTTTAAGTACAGCAACATTTGTGCTTCTGTAAGTTGTGTGTGGGGGGCACATGGCAACAAACTCCCTTGAGAAAAACACTTTTAATGCATTACAGAAAGTCTTGATTTTAGCTGTATTCATCCGTCAACTGCAAATTATTCTCCATATTTGTAGGCTCAGAGTTTACCAACTCTTCTTCAATGCCACTTTTAAATACATCAGTATTGAGCCATGTGGATCCTAGATGTCGCCATGCTTTCAGTTAAATGGGCCTCTCAAGTCACTTTGTGTCTTACTATCTGGCTAGTGATGATCTTACCTGAAAAAACAAACATCTCTGAGGTCTGCAATTTAATTCACTTGCTTTATTAAAAGTGAGATTAAAATCCTTATTTGGTGGTGTTCACTGCTTTTGTTAAGTCTTTGGCTCTGCAAGGATGCAGGTAGGCTCACATGGCTTTTGGAGATCCCTATGTGTAGCAAAAATAGAAAGCTACAAAATCCTGAGTCTCATTTTAATAAGTATTTTTTTTCAGAACTGCAGTTAAAACTATTTTTTTTTCTCAGCAGAAATGCATTAATATACTTGCCTAGATAGTTTATACTTACAGAGAAAAACAGCCATTTAGAGGGAAGTCAAAGCTGCTATTTCTTTTCCATATATTAGCAGACAGGGCCAGCATTGAACCCAAGACTTCAAACTTGGAAAGTCACTGAGAGAGTGGACCTTTTACCTATGAATCCCTCATGGCACATTCTACACATTTCAAATAAGATAAGTATCTTACTATAGGACCTTAGTGCTGCATGCAACTAATCCATTACAACAAATCCAGGTTGGAAGAAAAGTGGCCATCTATAAGCTGTCGGGGTATCATGTTTATGTATGTATGTATTCACAAATGTGTGTCCACTTGTGTGTGTGTGTTTTTATTTATATATATATATATATATATATATATATATATATATATATATATATATATATATATATATATATATATATATATATATACATATATATATATATATATATATATATATATATATATATATATATATATACACATGCTTATATATATATATATATATATATATATATATATATATATATATACACACACACACATATATATATATATATATATATGAAATATGCCATAATTTTACAAAAAAAATAAAGCCTCCCTTTCTTCCTCAAAAATAGAAGGCAAAGACATGCATAAATGTTAACAGTATTCATGCAATAGCAACATGGAAACTGTATGAAGGCCCCACAGGCAGAATGTGAAAATGCACATGCACAAAGTGCAACTCCACTAGTGGTGCAGAACTGTAAAGGAAAGCTTTCTTTACCTCAAGTATAGCATCCTTAAAGTTGTTAAAAAGAAGTAGGGAAGAAGACACCTTTTGCCTTCATTTTTTTTTTCTAAACAAAGCAGTCAGCTGTCATACTAAACACTATTTTTGTCAAAGCAGCCAACTGCCATGCTGAATACATTTTTTTTTCTTTCAGAAACCCTATCAGTGAAAATGACAATGCTCAGTATGGATCCACCAACTAAACCATCAGCTCTGTTGCTGAAACCTCAGAATGGATTGAGTCACACAAGCTAAATTTACCTATGTAGGTCTGATTCCTTTCTATTTATCATATTTTAAAGTACTTTTCCAGTTATGCCTAATTACCTTGACTATCAATACCACCACCACATACAGTAAACATCAGTTCTATGAAGAAAAAAAAATCAGTCACTCCGTGGAGGCTTGCCCTCACAAAAGGTTAATTAGATGGTACCTCTGCAAACAATGTGCTCTTGCCTGGATATCCTCTTTACCACATCCCCCTTGAATTTGAGTTCTTTGTTTTTAATGTTATCATTACTGATTAGAAATTTAATTTTAACTATTTCTTACACTCATCTGCATTAGTGGCATTGATTAAGGAAGACTTAAGGGGGAACCAAGCTGCCATAATACGGAAAATGCCCTTAACTGGTAAAACAGCTAGAAACAGTAGCAAAAAGTATATATATATCCTCTTTTGTTCTCCCCGGTAGCCTCATTCATCTGGTCTGTAGTAAATACCCTTTCAGTGCTTTATTCCAGATCCCATAAAATCATGCAGTCTAACGGCATCACTTTATCCAGCTCTACGCCTGCACCGTTATTCTCTGCTTTAATTGCATGCTACTTGTATGCCAATATTATTCTGCTATTTCCTTCTAATATAATGAGGTCAGATTTTGAATGTTAAACTCATGCATTTGTGGGCCTAAATGACATCCACACCTCTAAACAGTCTAGATTTTCTCAGAATGGAGATATGGTTGCCTCATATTTTTGATCCATTCCTCATAAAATTTGAGATCTTCTGGAAAAATCATTGAGGATTAAAGTCACTAAATAATGACAACAGTTTGAGTTTCAGACTTCAAACCCTTCAGAAAACATAAGCTAACACAAATCCTGTTATTCTGAAAACATTCTAAGTTTATAAGACCAATATTTAAAAAAACTTCCCTATTTTTGGACCTTTGCCCCTCCATTATTTTTGTCTTTGTATAGATTTTTTGTGGTAAGAGTTTGAAAGATACGATGACATCCTATAATGCAATCACTGAGCTCTTCCACAGTTATAGTCTGCTTACAGAGTACACTACTCATACTGCACAGTGTGCGTGTATGCAGAAAGCTTTAATAATGCACTTGTGATTGCATTCTTGCTGAATTACTGTTTCTCAAATTTATAAGTGTCACATGCAATGTTTCAGTCTGGGCCTCCACTGACTGCTCTGGCCAACAAACACAAAACAAATTAAAAATAATAAAAACCACAAATAGACAACAGCTTCACTAAGAAGCTAATATGGCCCAAAGAATGCCCATTACATTTGCTGTCACCACATTTCAGTTCTCAGACCAATGATAGTCCTAGCCTTTTCTTAATGCTCTTCTCTGCCCTGTTCCTCTGCTTAATGAAAGTCCTGTTACAAAGCAAAATGTGTATAGCAACACATCATGAAACCCCTACACTTTTTGTATATATGTCTGCATTACACCCATATCTTTCTCAGGAGATGTGAGAAGGCAAGTGCTGATAGAATAAAAAAAAAAAAAAAAGAAAAGAAGAAAAAAAAATCATACACTCTGTGGAGGCTTGCCCTCACAGAAAGTTAATTAGATGGTACCCCTGCAAACGATGTGCTCTTGCTTGGATATCTTTTCATCATTTTATTACTGAAGGATACAAGTTTATTATTCCTCTGGTGTTACATTTCTGAATCAATACTAAGACACTGGAGTAAAAGACTGCAAGTGTAAGGAGCTTTCTTACAAACCAGATAAGAAATTCAGTGAAACAGAATTGAACATCTTCCACCTTCACATCTTTTACTACTCTGACCTAGACTCATTTAAAAACAACTTTTAAAATACATTGAAGAAAATGTTATATATGCACTGATCAATCAATACCTATCATATATATAGATTTTCAGGCATTATCCTAATTAGAAGAAACAATAGAAGTTTTCATTATCTTAGAAGATCATCAGCTTACTCTGTCAAATATCTCTGAAACACACTTCCACTGATTGAATTCACAGATATTCCAAAGCCAATAGGTTTTATGACTACACTTTGCTACTATCCTCCCTTCAGGCTGTACCTCCTTTCTCCAGGAGGGCCATACCAGTCAATTCTGGAGTAAATCTGTGTAAACCTATCCTATCCAGTCTTCTAGGTTATTTTATGTTCAGAAAGTTTATTGCAAATGTTAAGGAGGTGCTCAGTTATAAATATGTAACTCCACTGATTTTACATCTGTTGGGGAATTAAGGTCTCTGGTTCTAGCATTGGTAGAGTCAGGGGATTTATAGAGATACATGAGGAACAGGACAATTGGATGTCTAATGCTGCAGGAAGGGACGACAAATAACCTCTCAAAAGTCTTTTAGTCTCTCTTGACAGCTCTTTGACTTTCAACACAACTTTGCAAACTATCATAGTGTGCAGGTGCATAAAAGTTACTGCTTTACTGACATGGGCAGAGATTATGCAGGCATAATATTTTAGTTACAACAAATTTATGCTGCCGTATGTATAAACTGACAGTTATCTAAATACATATAGCAAGTGTGGTGCAGATTACACTAATACAAGAGTATGTGAGAAGTGAATCCCCTCCAATGTAGTCTAATGTCGAATTGGTTATCACTTGTAATGACTTACAGCTTGGTATATTTATTTTCTGTACAGTATCTCAGAAGACTTTGAATCTAGATTGTGTGTAATTCTGTGTGTTATAGTTTCTAAATATTGCAATTTAACTTTTTTTAAGTGAAAGTCTCAAAAAAAAGTGCAGTTGTGTAAGTAAAGTTACCAAAACAGTAGCTGTTCAAATGATCACTGCTGCAGTAGCCTTAGCTGTATGGGTTATATCTTGTCAAGGATATAACAGCTGACCAGCTTCCAAAGTTTCAAGACACCTTCCATGCAACAAAACTGTCAGGCAGCTTTAGCTGAGCTGATTAAAATACAAGTTTGGGAGCCAAGTCCTTCGGAGCATTCCTGCCAACAGAGACTGGTAGGCTGAGCCTTGAAAGGACAATGCTAGGAAGACAAAATAAATAAATGTCCACACCCTGGCATAAAAACTCACCAAAAAAACAAAGGGGATGGAGGGAGGGGAGCAGTTTCCACAGCAGTGGTCATTTATACATCTACTATTATGGTAAGTTTACTTACACAACTGTCCTGTGTTCTTCATATTGATCACTGCTGCAGTAGCCTTAGCTATGTGAGTAGATTATCCTAGCTTACTAAAATTCAGAAGCAGAAGGAGAAAAGTCCACGAGCCCCTGGAGAATGATCCTAGCAAAGCCTGATGGATTAGTTCTCAAAGAAACCATGTCTCTATGCAAAATGAGATAGGGCTGCCTCACCATAAGAACTTGCAACTCAGATACTCTTCTCTCAGAGGTCAGGGCAACCATTGAAACTGTTTTCCATATTAACAACCTCAAGTCAAACAGGATAGCAGGTTTATATAAAGTAAGTGTTAGCTTCTCTAACGAAAAAATTATGATACCAAGGATGGGCCACCGGTTTACTTGGCGGCCTCTTGTGCAAACCACTTTCAAAACCATTCTGACATGAGGCATGAAAGAGGAGGATCCATGAGCAGACATGCTGAAACTGCTAATAAATTAACCTTGATAGAGGATTAAGAAAGGCTATAGGATAGTAACTCACACAAAAATTGTAAAACCAGAGAACAACTAGTCCTGAATGGGTGCTGATTACAATCTTGGCATCAACTAGAAAACTGTTTTCCATTTGTTAATGTATGATTTTCTAGCAGCAGGCTTTTTTTGCTTCCATTAGTACCTGCTGCATGTCCTCAGTAATCAAGTGCCTAAAATGAATTAAAATGCTATCATCCAGGCAGTCAGTTGATGATGTTTGATGTCAGGGCTTAAACAGATCCATTCTGTGTGAAGCTTGTGGTAATTGGCCCTGGTGAATTCCAAAAGAGGGAAGAACCATGGTTGCCTGGGTCAGAAGGAAGTCACCACAATGATCTTGGAGGATTCTTTATGAATCTTCAGAAGTGTCCTTGATATCATTAGCAAGGGAGTAAAGGCATACAGGAACATCCTTGTCCAAGGAAAAGAAAAGGCATCTGTCTCCAAGTCCTTCTTGAATATCATACTGGAACAGAAACTTTCCAGTTGATTGTTCAGAGAGGAGACAAATAAGTCTACTTGAGAAACTGCCAACAGAAGGATCAAATCTTGGAAGACCCCGATCTAATTTCCATTTGTCAGGGTCTGCTCTGGTATTGCTCACCATGTCTGCCACACAGTTTTGCTTTGATGGAATGTAGGATGCCTGTAAAGTAAAATTTTGCTTTGAAGCTATATCCAAAATTAAAACTTCTGGTCTGAAAAGGTGGTAGAACCTGGTTCCTGCCTGCTTGTTGATGTACCCCATGACTGTGGTATTGTCTGTAACAACTTTAAGAGATCCCAGGGACTAAAGATGATTCTAAGAGAGGAGTGCCTTGGTCAGGACAAGCATCTCTTAGATATTTATGTGCTTGCAACTGTCCTTGGTATTCCACACACCCTGCACTTTTAACCCTCCTTAAACTGCTCCCCAAGCAAACTCCAAGATGTCTGTGGTGACAGACTGCTTTGTAACAAGAAGTGAGCAAGGGAGACTTAGATTTAAGGATATCTGTTGTCTCCAGCAAATGATTTCTCTTCTGACAAACCCCAGCACTAGGATATGAAAAGACAGAGGGTGTTGCTGCTGAGACCAAAAAAACTTCAGATCTTTCTCATGTGGAGTCCTACCAGGGGGGTAATGAGAATCATAGAAGTCATGAAACCTAAAATCCTGAGGTATTCCATCAGAGTCAACAAAGTTTGAGTGAAAAAAACTTAGAAAAAGAGCTAGATATAGATCTATTTTTTCCTGTGGAAGAAAGGCTCTTTGAACTGAGTTGTCTAGTTGACATCTCAGGAAAATCATCCTGTTTGAAGGAATCAGGAAAGATTTTTCAATGATCTCTTGGAATCTCAGTTTGCGTAAGAGATGTCTCACCCAAGAGAAAGAGAAATTCCTGGCACTTTGAAAAAGACTCTGCAGAGAAAAACAAGTTATCTAAATATGGAAAAATGTGGATACCCCATAGCCTGCAATGAACTATAACTGAAGCTAGACACTTTGTGAACACTCTTGGTGTAGTGGATAGTCCAAAGGATAAGACATAGAACTGATAATGTGATCCATACACACAAAACCTTAGGAAATGTCTGAAGTCCAGACTAATAGGGATGTGATGATAAGCATCTATTAAGTCTAGTGTTACCCGGAAATTTAAAAGAGGAAGAAGTACCGTGTTGTGAAGTGACATAATTTTGAATTTGGGAACTATCACAAACAGGTTTAGGAAAGAAAACTTCAGGACTGGTTTCCAAGCATTTCCTTTACTTGGCACTAAAAAGATCCTTAAATAAAAAGCATTCCCCACCTGGTAAGAAGGAACTGATTCTATCACTCTTTGAGAAAGCACATAATGATGAACTGTAGTATACAAAAGAGTCTGATCTAGAGGATGAGGACTGACCCCCTGGAAAAGAGGAATTTCATCCCACTGGCAAATGGTCTTCAGGACCTATTTGTCTGAAACAATTGTTTGCCAAAGAGAAACCCAAATTGGCATAGGTGCGATCCCTTTGTTTTGGGGGTTGTGATTATTTTTGGAACCCCCTTGTCATATCTTCTTTAAACATCTGTTTACCTGTATTTTGTTGAAACTTTTTTTTTTTTTTTTTTTTTTTTTTTTTGGCAATACCGGATGAGGAGTTAGAGAATCCCTTAGAAGATTTGGAAAAGGAGGCCTGAAAAATCTTAGAGATTCCCTGGATCAGCTTATCCCTTTCATCACATATTTTGATCACCTCTACAACAAAGGGGCCACATATCCTCTAACCAAAAAGGAATTTAAAATCTAATTTTTAACATCATCTAGGAGGTTCTGAGAATTCCACCATGAAAACGTCCTCAAAACAGCACAGTGGCAATATCTCTGGAGAAGCATCAGGAAAGACAAACACACCATAAACAATGAGTAGTGACTTGTGCAGTAGAAGAAATTAAATGGAAGAAGATTTTCCCTCACAAGAAGAAACTACAGATAAAACATTCCACACACTTTCCCCATTAGTCAGAACAAGCTAACATTTGAGCCTGACAATTCAAATTCTGAAAATTAAAGTTTCAGAAGTATAAACTTTTTTCCCATGCATATCAATAATTTTCTCATCCTTATCAGAAAGAGTAGGACTGGAATAATAAGTGTTTAGCAGCAATGGGATCAACTATAGCTATATCTGCTAGGTCAGGTTTGGGAATAGTGTGTAAAAACAAAAAAAAGACTGAGGAATTTTATGCATCCTCTCTGCCTTTATAGGGGCAGCTGGCTGAATATCGGAAAAATTGTAGGTAGTAACACACACACTTCCTTTAAAGCAGGCAGAACGGGAGGAATGGGTGAAGGTCCTAAGAAATTCCTGCTGTAACAAATCATATTTTCTTACTGACTGAGAAACCTCAGTATTCTCCTACAGAAAAAAAATCTGCACATTATAGCAAGTCTCACTGAAAGAGAAATCCTCATGGGGAGAATCAAAAGCTGAGCTCTCCTCTGAGTCTGAATCAGAAAATCTGAGGAGAAAACCTTGTATCTGACCCTTCATCTTCCCATTCAGATTCAGAATCTTGAATCTCTTCAGGAAAATATGTCTCTCTCTTTCTTTTAAAAGAAACTATTTTACAAGAAGAATCAATAGGCTGAATTAAATCCTGAGCCAGACCCAGTATATTACTCCTATCTAAGAAAATTTGAGGAGTAGATGCATGCTTAGTTTTCTGTTTCTATTTGACAAGAAAAAATGTTGCCAGTCATGTTACTAATGGCAGCAGCAGCTTCCCCAGGGATGGGCACAGTATTCAGACAACAGGGCAGCCTTCTCTTTTCCCTCTCCTAGGATTGACAAAAGTGGCTCTTCTTTTCCTACTGAGGGGAACCCTATAGCCACAGATGATTTAGCTAGCTCTTGGTCCATAGTAGCTGTAGGTGCTACACCAGAGTTCTAGGGTAAAATATAGGCAGTTTGAGGTACAACTTATGACCACAGCAGAGTCTCCCACCTACACAGGCAAATTGCTGTGGTGGCAAAGGCTGTTTGCTTAACTTTTTCTTTCTGTGGCTGGAAGGAGGCCAGGTAGTTTGTTCCATGGTCAAGCCAAAAATGGTATCTCTTTCCTGTTGAAGACAAACAGTAAATGCCAGTAAAAATTACAAGTTCTTTAAAAGTCACCTTTTCACAAAACACAGCAAAAGGCATTTTAAAACACTTTTAAACTGTCAAGAAAAAAATCTGTCCTGTTTAAAAGTATGATACAGTCTTGTGACAGTTCATTAAAACACAAAATTCCTAACTTTAAAATAACTTTCTTGAAAAGGAAAGTAATAAAACACTAAGAATATTTAGAAGATATAATTTTTCCAAAAAGGGAACTTATCTGCCCCAGCAAAGGAACAGCACCAAGCTTACCATTGATCGTCGAAAGCAGATTATATATTTCAGTGTCAGTAAGGCTCTTGGTTCGAGCTGCTTGACAGCTTGGTTGTTTAGAAGGTGCCCTGAAACTTTGGAGCCTGGCTGGTTGTTATAGCTTTGGCAGGATATATAATCCATATAGCTAAGGCTACTGCAGCAGTGATCAACATGATGAACATCTATTCATACATTATTACTAACTGGTAAAGTGTAGGCAGAAAAAGAAGGATGGATGAACTGCAATACAGTATATCAGAGAGATGTATAGCACTCTCAAGCAATGCAGTGATCAGCTTTATTCATGAGTGGTACATAATTAACATGACTAACAAACGATAAAGACAATATGAAAGGTCTTTACATTTTAAATTCTGCTGAATTAACTCTGTTTAATGAATGTCAAGTATTACTAACTAGTTTTCAAAAAAATGAAGAAAATAAAGGAATGGCTACTTTACAGAACAACTAAATTCTAGTAATTAATACAAAAAACTGAAGAAGAGTCTTTTACTCAAAAGCTTTGTTCTGCTATTTATGCTGTTTATGTCCTGAGCTATTAAGCTATTTATCAAATGGTAGATTTGGACTGTTTTTTTCCTGGAATTCTGACTGCTTTCCATCCAAGTCCTTAGATTTGCTGAAGACCTTTTACTTTGTATGTCATATAAATACAACTACAATGCATACATTTCCTACCGTTTCTGTTGAACCGAATTCTGTATGCCAGACATCACTACTCTTTTCACTTGTATTTAGCTGCAATGTTGATCTATCACTGTGTTTTCCATACCTTATATAATTCATGCCTAAACCCTGATTAAAACCATTACTCATCCAGTGTAATTTCTCCAAATGTGCTTTAAATTACTGTCTTTAAAAACAGTAATGTGCATTACTTATAAAACCTCTATTATTGTAATCCTGGACTTTGTGTGTGCTGTTAACTGCAAAAACTGCAGTAAATACATTAAACTGTAGCTATCACATAAAATATTTCCTTTCTTTTAGGCTTCCCTAGGCTAGACATGTGGTGGCTTCAAATGATCTAGGCATATAAATTACTGCAAATATACATTCAGGGTCATAGCTGAATTTTCATCCTTCCTTGCCAACAATTAACTCTGATGCATCCAAGACATCCATGCCCCCTGTGAACTTTACAACATGGAAGATTTTGATTAAAATGAACTTGCTTGTCAGATTGCTATACCTAATCTAGCTATCCCCTTTATGAATTCTTTATGTCTTCTCTACTTGAACTCTACATATTAACAGATTTTCTTTGGAAGGCAAACTCCTGAGAGGGATAAAATGATTACAAGGCTGTCAAAGGAAGTCTGATGTAGATATCTGACTTTTGATACATGGTAAGGGAATCAGACTTGCTGGCACTAGACTTTTATTCCAGATATTTCCAGATGAATCCAAGTGTTCTCTTACAGTATACAATATAGTCAACATAAGCTCCTAAAGGGCATAGTTGTCATTCGTTGTTCATAAATATTTGGCTACATGGTGTCATCACTTTTTTCTAAAACAGAGGCATGCACAGCAAAATATCAGTTTGCAGGCTGTTTGGAAAAATACTAGGATTATAACAGAGGGATAGCTGCAAATCATTAACTGACAACAGGACAGAACCTAACCTGAAGAACAAAGAGTGCTTCAGGAACATAACATCGTAATTACACACATATATACACATATCTATAACTCTAGGATTGCTAGGCCACCACAAATATTACACGTGAATAATGTACTGGATACATTTCAGTACCTGTTGAGAACTTTCTTTGTCTCTAAAATGGATGATCTAGAGTCAATGATTAAGGAAGGCTGCTAACTCTGTTTTCTTAAGCAGGATGGACTATCCTAGTAATTATAAAATGGACTAAAGAACTCAAGATCATCCAGTTCATAGGTTTGTACTTTAGCAGACATACATTGCATGCTTGACTTGGATCAGGAAATCAAATACTGGTACATGCTGCTACAACACTTGCACCTGGTCTATTATTTCTTCATTTTACTGGCCATTCGGGTGATTTTGTCTTGCTTGGTGGACCAATTACTGGTGAAATACCTCATCCAGAGTTTCAGATAAGATCCAGTTAAATAAGTCGTGTATCTTGGATATTGATAAGTGCTGAGCATGCTGTGGCACCAATGGTTGTTTGGCCTCACTTCTACAATGTCCTCACCCTGGTATCCTTAAGTCCCTTTTTCATATATCTTAGCAACCCACTGAAGTACCTCTTATTTCCATCAGGTGTGCCTGTGCTATGGGAATCATAGCACTAAAGTTCTCCTTCTTGACAAATGACCCTCTGATATATGGTCACTATTCTGATAAATTACTTCCCTGACATACCAGAAAACCTTCCCTGCATGCAGTCAGTTGATATACAGTTATATCTCATAAAATGGTGTACATGTTTCTTTCTGTCTGTCACTGACACACTACTAGAAATCCTCTGGTAACTATTAGGGCTGAAACAGTGAGCAAGCAAGCTCCAACCAGTCACATAGATAAAGCTGTAGTAGATTCCTTTTTCAAGAAGGAGTACTAATGCTTATAGCCCAAGCAACAAAGCACAAAGAAATGGAGTCACATCAGTACCCCGGAACAAGATGCATGCACGCTCAGAGCTGTATTACTGTCCCAGCCTTAAAAAACACACTGACAAAGATACTTTAGATCTCTCTCTCAGGAACGGCATATAACTACAAGAGTGCCAGTGGCTTAACACAGACTGGAACAGACTTACCTTACTTGCCCCAATAGTGATATACAAAAAAAAAAAAATCCAGGGAGCTTTTTTTTTTTTTTTTTTCCATTTGTTAAATGTAGTACTGCAACCATTGTGATTACCTGTAAATTAATTCCATCCATTACCATATAGACAATTTGATAACAGTAGCAAGGGAAGTCGCAGAAAGGAAACAAGACTGTGTTGTACAGAAAAATTAGCTCTTCTGTAAGGCAAGATTATTAAATTTAGCAGCATGCAAATAACAATGCCAATTAAAAGTACAAGCTTCCAACACTGCATTCCTTTAAGAAACTGTCCCCAACAATGTAGTATGTGTGTGTGTGTGTGTGTGTGTGTGTGTGTGTGTGTGTGTGTGTGTGTGTGTGTGTGTGTGTGTGTGTGTGCCAACTAATTACTTAACTTGAAGCAGCCTATCATCAATATATATGAGATAATACCATACTCCATCTTCTGTGCTAGTAAAGCTTTTCCTGTGCTTCTTCAAGCCCATTAATATGATCCTTGTCCTGTATGGATGGGCTTTTCCCAATAATGCAGATAAGAAGTTTTAGTGCCTGGGTTGCTATCTGATATGAAATACACAGACATCCCGGTTCAATATTCTACGTCTATGACACAGAAACAGGACTTCACCTGTAACATGATATAACTGAATTATTGACTACTGTCTCGCTTATAAACCCGCAAGAATTTTTATAAAACATATGTGCTGATATTTTAGAACTTATTAAAGAGAAGTTGCACATTTAAGTAGTGCCAGATCCCTGTCACTTCACTAAGAGCTTTTGAATAAATTGCAAACAGATGGCTGGTGGCTGATCCAGATTGTTTTATTACAATTTTTGAATATTTGACTTTGCATGCTACTGTACTTTTACTTTCTGGTATTTCTAAGCACCTGATGAGATACTGGTGACAAGCCTGGTACTATAGCTTCATATACTGATCTTAGCAATGCCATTATAAGAAGACATAATTAAAAGCATGCTTATATCTGCATCACACGTGTATATAGTGTAGCTGGCAACACCTAAATTCACAAACATTGGTTGCAACCACTCCAGTCCAACCTGAGGTGTCCTGCACCTTTCAATCTCAATATGGCTAGGCAGCATACGCTTTTTCAGTTTTGGGGTGATCCTATCGTATCCTGTTCTAAAACCAGCTGCTTGTTACAAACTTATAATATGCAGCATAAGCAAAGATTTGACTGGTCCCTCATCTGTTAAGTATTAATAAATATTTCCTGATTCTATGGTGTTCCTTTATAAACAAGGGCTGACACATTCCATTATCACATTCAAAATCATATTAAAACGACTTAGTTCCTTTCATCGCTGGTGATTCCTTCCAACCTCAGTACAAAAAAGTGTCATAAAATATTCCATAACACACAAAGAGAGAACATGAGACAGATCTCCAAAAACCAGCGAACAACGGACTAGACGGAAAGAAGTTTAATTGCAAGTATAATATAAAATTCACCACAATCAGAATAAGCGCTTTCGTTTGGCTCCTGCCAAACTTTTTCAAACAGTTATTGCATCACTTCCTGTAGCTTAAATAGTATCTACTCGTGATGTAAGCAATAACAATTAAATTCAAAGTGATTAAAATTAAGACAGTTGAAAAAGATAAAAACAGCACATATCTTGTAAATGTCATTTCCATTGATCAGTAAATATACTGTTACACCAAGCATTTTATATCCACCCACACTCAAAACCTAATACTCATTTATGTGATAATAAAGCATTTGATCAACATATATATTTATAACATTTATACATATAACATTGTAGTTCAACATTTGCGCAACCCAATCAACTCGAATACCACCCGGACTCAAAACCTAATACTCATTTATGTGATAATAAAGTATTTGATCAACATGTATATTTATAACATTTATACATATAACATTGTAGTTCACCATTTGCGCAACCCAGACAGATCTCGCTTCTTTTCCATGGAATCAACATTGCAGAGGAACTGAACATTCCAGAAATAGGGTCTAGGTCTCCAAATGGACAAGGTACCTATCTCTGATTGCCAGTAAACCGACAATTTTGAAGTCTGCCATAATACTTAAGCAACATTTAACAAAAGTTTACATAACATCAAAGTGCACAATGTTACAACAAATGGATTTTGCACTTATAGCTAGTACATTTCAAAGACATTTCACAATTCAGGTTTATGATTATCTTTGCATCATTATTTTATGCATGCTTGTTACTATTATTTGTTCATTTTTGTTAGGATACTTGAAGCAATGTGTTTATAAGATATTAACGGAATGACTTAATTCCCCATGTCTAAAACAATGTGTCCAGTACTCAAGGAGAGCAGTAATAAAGCTATGCTTAGTAATAATTCCTTTTGCATTTCTAGACTATAGGAAGAAAGTACAACTACAAAGTTATAGTTCTATTTGCCCCTGAAATTGCAGATATGACAATGAAGAAAGGTTGCTGTTTCAAAACAAGACCTTCATTACCAAATGTAATAAGGAGACAAAATGGCATTCTATGGAAATACATTTCTGTGATATTGTGGTAGTTGTGAAAGAGTTGAAATTTTTTTACAAGCCATCCATGGATAAACCACACAGACTTTTTGCATTGCAATTACTACTGCATGGTGAATAAGCCTACTGTACTATGAGGATTAGTAATGCACTAAGCAGATAACCATAAGTCTCTGAAGCAGATTATCCTCAAGGGATAATTTGAATATCCTGCTTTCATGCTTTCATGCAAATATGCTTAGCAGTACTGCAATGGAATTTGCACTTTATAGTGTTTTATAGTGTTTTATGAACAGAAAGAGACAAAGCTTTTTCATCACTGTTGACAAAAACACTGCAGAGACTGTAACTAAATTTCTCAGACAGACATGCAGAATTACTTGGCATTTTGAGGGATAAGAGTGCTGCCGGAGCACCTGGTACATGACAGCATTTTTTTGCTTTTTCTTTACATTACAGACTGTCTGCAGTGAAACCATTTGTTAGAAAACCTTCCAATGACCTTCGTTCAGGATAAGGCAGTGAAGACAGTAGCTAAATAAGCAAAGGAAAAGGAAGCTGGTTGCATTCTGACGTCAATAGTCAGTGTTTCCAAAGAATCAGCCTGCAAGTTTTCCTTACATGTAAGTGGCTAATTAGTATGCATTTTGCCATATGAGAGAACACTTTTCATGCTCCTGGCTATCTCATCTCTATTTTATGTACTACTAGGATTCATTTATAGCTACTGCCTCTTGACCTCTTGCTCTGCTGTACTTGCTTGCTGACCAGCACTCCAGTGTCCTAAACTACCCAGAAAGCCTGAATATTGATAGCAGAACTGGAGAAAATCTGTTGGAGGACTATATACCAGCCATGGTTTTAATGTGAGTTTTATTGGCTAGCTAAAACTCAAGCGGGAATGCCAGAAATGAAATGGCCAGCTAGCTGCCTATCAGCATTATCTCATTATGCTAGCAATCTAAATACAGAAGCAGACTTCAGTTATAACTGATAACTGAAGAAAGCTGAGTTTCACTTAATCAATTTTGCATGCTGCTGGGAAAGCAGGATCTACTTAATGGTCAACTAGTTATAGGTGATCCAATTTAAGATAAACAGATGTACCTCTTACAAGGAGTGAGAGAAAGGTAGTTTGTCTGTTGCAAGGATATGTCATATCACATACACACAGTCTTGTCTTAGCATTGCAGAACACATCATTCAGCAGTGTATACTTGTACAGCAACAGAAAGCAATTTCCTTGTCAAACCCAACCACTTGAAATCTAACCCGTGTCATATGGTAACAGCATTCTAGACAGATGAAAATGATTCTTCAAGCCAGGTACTGCCATTTTGAGAAAAAAGCAGCATTAATGGCCCTTAATGGCCCTTACTACAATGTATTCTCCTTCATTAATAAAACTCAGAACCCTCCCCAAGCACAGTAGCTTTACTTCAGCTTCTCAAAGACTTCATCTGAAGGCAAAAAAAACGTCAATCTCATAAATGTGAAATACTGCCACAAAATTGTGGAACAGATGTCAACAACTTTAACTGGGAAACTCAATGCAAGTTTAAACATGTTGCTTTGGGTCTGCATCAGTGGCACAGGGGGATAAAGTGCCAACTGTAGTCTAGATAATGTGAGTTTGACTATGGACTTGACAGCTTGATGACACAGGCAGTGAGGCCAAAGTCAAGGCTCCATTTCAGAGTGAGTACTTGTCATCCTGTGTGGGCACTTATTTAGGAAGATGTGGACAGCCTACCAAACTTGGGATGGCAGTCCCTGTCTGTGTAGGTCAGAGATATGAGCACTCACATCACCAACAGAGGTAGGAGTAAGGCTTATATATGAAAAATGCTCTAATTGCCAGAATGTTGTCATAGCACACAGCAACCTAATGGCTGCCTGAATGATGGCTCCATACATACATCATAGTCAGCAGCCATGGGAACAAAAATGAGAGAATAAAAGAGTGCAACATTGTTCTTACCAACTGTTTTGTTAATGAATAATTAAATCTCTACAGTTTACTAAATATGTGACAACTCCATCAAATGAGAAACAGGGAATTTTTATTGACTAATATCAGGAACACTTCCTCAAAATGAGGCACATTTGAGGGTTTAACTATCCGGCCAGATCCCATTCTCCATTTCCCTTCACATTTTTTGAGGTACTGCATAATAAATGTTGTCAAAGATCAAAAAAGGTAAATGAAATGATGTAACTGAGAAAGTGTCAGGAAATGGTGCCAAGGTGTTAAAGAAAAAAATAAATAAATAAAATAGAGGTTGCTTTGATTACATTCTAAAAATGTTTAACTGGAGCTTCAATGTAGAACAAACAAACAAACAAACAAACAAACAAACCTTACAGGAGACATACAGAAAAATCTTTACAAAATGTTTGAGTATTCAAATCTAGTTCTACAGAAGCATCGCTTGGCACAAAGCAGCTACACATTTTACATGAAAATAATGTGAACTTGATTAAAAAAAAATTCAGACAACTTTTTGTTGTGCTATACCTTTGGGTGCATGCATGTATTCCTCCGAGTTATATTTCACTATTCTAGGTAGTCAGTCCCAGCTGTAAATAACAAACATATTCCAGTGGTACAGTTGTTAGTGATTAGTGATATTGCCTCAAGGAATTTAGCAATACAGCTGAGCTATAGATGTCGTGCCTTCTGTACAGAGGATGCACATCCTTTTGTTTGTCCATGTGGGCTTTTGCTGGGTCTTCTCATATACAAAGAAAAGTTGTGAGTAAATCAGAGATCATTCAAATTGCCCACAGGTATGCATGACATGTAAAAGTGGGTTTATGTGGGGTGCTTTGCAATGGCCTGACACCCCATTCAGGACTGGTTGTTTTGTTCAGCTCCCACTGACTGCCAGCTTAAGTGTCACCTCTGATAAAACTCTGAATTGGATAAAATGGTACAAAAACTAAATGGATGAGCTGACAAAGACCCAATGAATGAATGAATGAATGAACAACTTGATGACAAACAAGACAGCTTTAAACAGATATACTTTCTGAAGTTCAATATTCCATACCTACTTGAAAAAACAACATATGCTGCAGCTGTTTCAGTTTCAACTGATCATTGTTGCATTTGTTACAAAAAGCAAATCCCAAAGCAAAAATAATGAAAACACTGTTAGGCATTCAAATTAAAGAGTCCTTGTTTGTGCAACTAGAAATAAACTACTTTTTTTGTCAATGTAGCCAAAATAAACATTTATCACTGTCATATAGTAAACTGATGTACCCTAAGAGGTTATATTGTATGACACTCCACTGGTACAGGAGTAAGGATTATGCATATGCTATGTGTATCTAAAGTGCGTGAATCTTTGTTTCAAGAGGATAGGCTTGTTAGGAGCATCCAAAATCCAACTGAAATATGCCTGGATCTCTGCCACTTACTTCACTAAATGTCAAAAGATGTCACAAGTCAGGAAAAAAGAAACAGGTTAACAGGGGATGAATGTTTGATGGTTTTGCTGACAGCAAAGTAAATTGGTGCTTTTCAAAGCTCTACTGTTTGTCCTTAACTTAAAATGTATTTGTAATAATCCTATCCCATCACAACAAATGGCTGGTGCCAACGTCATGGCCTTAAGTTAAATGCAAAAAAATGTATTATCATACCATTTGGCAAAAACACGACCCCTACTGATTACCACATTAGCAGCAACCACCTAAGCATACAACTGTGGTGAAGGACCTGGGTAAACAAGTTGACAACAATCTCACATTTGACCATCATTTAGTGGCAGTGGTCAGAAAAGCCTTTTACTTGGTTCATCTCATAAGTAAGGGGATTGCATCCAGAATAAAAGGAGGTTATTACCTCTCTGTACTCCTCCCTCATTAGGCCAATAATGGAATACAATGCTCCATTTGGTATATACCTCTCCAGACACCTGCACCAACTGGAAAGGCCATAGAAATACCTCACAAAGAGAATCTATGGCCTCCAACACCTGTCCTATGTCGACAGGCTCAGATCACCATCACTCTAATCTGTATCATACAGATTGCTCAGAGGTGACCTGTCTCTCACCTACAAGACAATCTCAGACCCTGCTCTACTAGAAATGCTCCATATCCGTAAGTCTAACTCCTCTCATAGTACCTGATCAAAAGGCTTATATCTAATATGTGACATTAACAAAATCTGCTGGAGAGACAGGTTTGTCTCCCCAGAGGCTGCCCCATCTCTGGAATAAACTCCCCATACATGTACATCACTAACCCTCTTCAAGCACAACCTTGATGAGCAGATGGGCAACCACAAATTTGTCCCAAAGGGTTCCACCTTTGTCCCTCATTGACAGGGATGACAGGTGCTGATTGTGGTTTCTTTTCCCAGGATAAACTCTTGGCTAGGCATGTAAGGACCCCAGAGTCATTAGCCTAGTAATCTCCTACGAGAGAGGGTATCCCCCTGAATTAATATGTGTTTTGAAAAATCAAATACAAGGAGGAAGATGTAATGACAAAAATACACCCCTCTACTAGTAAAGAACAGTAGTGTAAACATGAATAATATTAATGTGAATAGTTCAGAAATAGAGATTGGTAATGGTAACAACAATAACAACAAAAATATTTTTAATGGAATGCCATACTTAACCCTAACATACCATCAGGGAATAGGACGGCTTAGAAAATGTATTAATGAGACTTGGGAGATGTTCAGGGAAATGTCCACCAAAACTGATGTAATTCAAAAGGAAATACAGTATAGTTATAGAAGGAACATGAATATTAAGAACATGTTAGAGAGAAAAAAGACAAATATCCAAGGGACTAGTAAAAAATGTGGGACATTTAAATGCGGTAGCTGCGCACAGTGTGCGTTCATAGCAGGACAAAAAGAGATAAGACTACCCAGTCTCAGAATTAATTTAGTAGCCAAGGGTTACAGTAGTTGTTATACCAAAGGGGTGGTGTATCTTGTATTTTGCAAGGTCTGTTGGAGTTATTATGTTGGTAAAACCGAACGACACCTAAGATCCAGAATTTATGAACATGTGAGGGATATTAATAAGCACAACGAAAATAATGCTTTGTACAGACATGTTTTAACTTGTAAAGCTGCTGATTTTAAATTCTGGGTGATAGAAGAGGTGAAGTGTCCTGAGAGGGGTGGTGATTGGGAGACCCAGTTGGAGTTTAAAGAAATGATGTGGCAACTTAGACTGAATTCCTGTTGTGGGAAGGGTCTGAATGATCATATCTCCATCACCCCAGCATTAAAAATGCTTGCAGCAGACCCAAAGAAACACAAATATAGATAGCTACAGTAAAAAGTAAATTTTATATATACACATCTTTTCAATTATATTTTATACACATATTTATATACATTTATATATACCTTCTAAATCAGATTTAATACATCAACTTTTATGTACACATGTATTTAAGCTTATGGCTTATAGTATTTGAATAGTATTTATTTGGTCACATTACATTCATATTTTACATGGTACATAGGTACATACTTTGAGGTTTTTATTCCTATTTTTAATTACACATTTTATATTTTTAAACCAATATGCATTCATATATACATATTTTTAACATTATATATATATATATATATATATATATATATATATATATATATATATATATATATATATATATATATATATATATATATATATATCTTTACTTATTTATTATAAAAGCATCCACATTTAACAATAACAGTCTGTTTTTAAGCATGGTGATGTTATGTATTAGCACCAGTAATTTGGTGGTTCTTTAAGAATGGAAATCAACTAATCAAACTAGATGCCAGCTAATTAGTGTTTATTGTATAAAAGGATTGTTTTGTTTTGTTTCATTTCAAGGATTCTGATGAAGTCTCCGAACGGAGACGAAAGCGCTTAATCCACGACTTTTTATGGTCATTATGTGTTTTGAGTCCAGTGATTTTACTACTCTGTGGAATATTTTTACTGAATAAATTATTTTGGGTGAATACAAGGCAGTACCGTTTTTGATTATTGAAGGCCTCCTTTATTGTTTACCGGGTTCGCACTATTATTTGTAATCTCCTATGATCCCATCTTATGGACAGTTACAAAAATCCTGATGTTTTGCTCAGGTCATTTCAGAAATTCAATGTAAAATCCTTTTTTCTAAAGAAAGGCAGAAAAAAAAAAAAACATTTCCGCTTGTGGCATGAAAGTGAGAACTCATTTCATATGCAAATGTCTTGGTTGAAAATATGGGTTCAACACATTTGAAACTTCAGTATTTTGACAAAATTTGTCAAATTAAATATAGAATTTTAGCTTCTGAAACTTTAAATATTTGCGGCTTAGATATTCAACATTCCTAGTTCAGGATTCTAATTCCTTAATTAAGGAGCATATTAAAGGTCTGGAAATGGTAACTATAATCCTTGGAACAGCAAGAATGTAAATGTGAACAGGGTGAATACATATAGCAACCCCCCTCCCCACTACATACATACATAGGCAGACACATGCACACAATAAACAACATTGCTATATGTTAATGAAATCCCTTTCTGGGGTACAAATGATGTAAGTTATTATATACAAGTAGTAGAAATAAAAGGGTACAGCTCTCAAACAGAAGGGGAGGCTCCCATGTAAAAATGTTTTAAAAAGTGCAGGAGTGACATTTAAAATTCAATGTTTTTATCTAGAAAGTGCCAGGATTCATAGCATTGGACCCTGTACTTTTGATAGAGAGCCACTTAACTGTAAAGTTGTCATCATGCAGATCATTATCAAACATTAATTTTACAGTCTGCAGACTGAAACCATTTTTTTAAAGGACATACATTTACAATGGCCGTAGCAAATTCATGGAAATGGTAATATATATAAAATTATGAATGAAACTGGTACCCATCTGTACACTAAATGTAATCCTTAACCTTATGTAGTTCTTTCACAGAAAGTTTTTATTATGCAATATCATTTTTTTATTCAAATGAAGGCAAACTGACAGTGAATTAGCTTCAGGGATATAATCACACAGATGGCTTACTCAGCTTTTGGCACCACACTGCTAAGAAATAAGTACATTTTTTTCGATTTTGTAAAGATGCCTTATGAAGTGTGAAACTCATAATCCACTTCTGAGGACTGAAAATGTGCTTCCATTCCAAAGAAGATCGGAACTTAAAAATCCCAGATAGTAAGCAAATGTGAAGGGAGTGATGGTGAGGTTTAACTATGTAGTGAAAGACTGAGTCATGACTCTAGGAGATGATGATGATTAGAAGTTCAAGAAAATGCAGAAACTACTAAGAATTACTTTTTAAAGACATGAATACTGACAAATGTGTGTTGTTGTCAGTATCTAGCCTTGATATTTTGATAATGAAGAACTGAGAGCCCCTTAGTGAGATTAACAGAGGGCAGTTAAAAAAGAATGTTCTATACAGTTGAACAATCATAAAAAAGAGTGTTTTTCTTTAAGAGCAGAACATTGATGACTCAGAAGTAAGGTAATCAAAGACATTTGTCAGTGCACACTTTGTTTTAGGTACTGCTGGAAAAGGAGTACAAAGCCCTCATAGGTACTTGCTTGATGTTCCAGACTCTTCATCATCCCTTTTCCCAGTTATAGAAAAGTCCATATCAGTTGTGGTACTGAAGTGGCCAGTAGCAGTAAGGTAATCAAAAATCTGAAAGGAACTTTTAAGGCAGTAGGAACTTCCAAAATGGGTATCTACCCATAAGCAGTGGAAACTACGTGATCCCCTTTGGGTCGAAGCAATCTAACCCCTGAGGCCTTGCCCAAATGATCCTTTCTAGGCAGTTTGGGATCATCTGTTCCTTCACATGGATACATGCTCAGGCATCACATGTGGCAAACAGATTCAGACTGTAAAATGCAGGGCAACATGATTTCCCTCCATATTCCTCCCTTGTCCTACACTGTCCCTTGCCAGATGTCTCAACTTATTGAGAAAGAGAAGCAAAAAATGAAGTCAAAATACATCAGCAAAACATCCATTAAGAAGTTCCTCTTGACCAAAAAGGATCTGCTTATTACTCCATATTCTTTTTAGCCCCCAAAAAGACAAGGCACATTGGCCAGTTTTGGATTTATGTGGACTAAGTCAGTTTACCCCCAAACAAACTTTCTAGACAGTCATGTGCCAGCCTATTCTTCCTTGTCTGCAATGAGGAGACATGAATCGTTATCTGGCCCTGCAAGATACCTACATATACATCATGTATCCCAAGCAAGTTTGTATACTCTCTGATAGTAGTACATCATCATTAGTTCTAGACCTTTACCCCTTCAGGATGTTTACCAATAGCTTATCTAGAACTGTGATGAATGAGAGGCAGGAAGAGGTAAAGGTGTTTTATTACCTGGATGACCAGCCCCCAGATGTAGCAACTCAAGGCAGATTTGCTGCAGCTAAGGTGTCTCTACTGAATAATATTAAATACAGCATAGTCTTAGATGACGCTACTGCAGATACTAACATACATGTAATGCACCTTAGAGACACTGTTCTTCAAAGCAAGGTTCCTTCAGAGAAGATTCTGTGGTGCTCCAGGTCATTCATTGTCACTCAGTCACAGCAGCTCTCTGTCTTAGAGCTGTGGGTCTCATGGGAAGCTATCATTTACATGTTTTCTCATGTAAGGTTTTACATAAGGGATCTCCAGTGGAATCTCAATATGCACAGTTTCAGTTAATGGAACCCGTGCCTTGTCATATAAATTCTTCCAGGGTATGTAGGATAAATCTTACTCTGAACAGACTATTTTGAATCTCCACCACTGTTGTGACTATAACCATGACATGTCAGGGCATGTTAAGGCCAGGCAGTTCAATATGTTTTGTTGCAGATGGAGACAAGTCTACACATCAACATTTTGCAGATGAGAGTGTTCTCCTTTACTCTGAAATCTTTCCAGGACTCTCTACATAAGGTGGAACTAACAAAATGGCATTGTTTAGGTGCAGTAACAAACACTCCGACATTTTCTTCAAGAATAAGTCAGGATGTGGTTATGTTTTATGTCAAGAGGCCACTGTCTGATAGCCAGTCACATTTCTGAGGAGGCAAGTAGTACATTGAACAGGCTCAATAACTTGTTCCTGACACCTTACAAGTGGCCCTCAGCCTTTTAATTGTGTAAAAGTTCTTTTGATGGGGAAGCACTACTGCAACTTTTTTGTATTTTTGGCAAATGCCAAATGCAGCAACCTCTATACTCTCCTGCGAGTATCCCAGGAATGGTCACTTTCAAAAATGTCCAAGGGTATTCTGTTAAATTTTTCCATATCACTCATCATTCCAAAGTTCATTTAGAAAGTCAGAAAAATAAATCCAAGATCATTCTATATTCAGCAACTGTGGTTCTCTCTACTGTTTACTCATTTTTTGGAGAGGCCCTTATGGCTGAGCCCCTTCTGAATCTTGCTGACACACAACAGCAAACTTCACTTGAACCTTCATTCCTTTCATCTAACCAAAAGGCTACACCAGTTTCATTATTGGCCAGTGACCCTCATGCCTCTGTGACAGATGGGGCCAAATGGTTGAAATTCTTACACCACTGTCATCAAGATTTGTATTTGTAATGGATTCAGTAGAACAGCAATTGATTACTACTATTAGTATCCATTAAAATACAAAGGGCAGCTTAACTTTAGAGTAAACAGAGAATGTGTTCTGCTGCTTCAGGTAATAGCCAACTCCTGGCATACCCAGATGAGTTTTCCACTGTTACACCCTCAGAATGAACCCAATGCCTTTCAGTGCAACCTCACCAAAAGTAATTGAATTTTGACTAGAATTATTACGTGTGCGTGCACACACACACACACACACACACACACACACACACACACACACACACACACACACACACTTCCAGAATGGAGGTGTAAATGGCTTGATGCAGCCCAGTACCTTGTGGTGCAAATTTATAAAGCAAAACTTAATCTTCACCATGTACACACACGCACACACACACACACACACACACACACACACACATTTCCAGAATGGGACAGTAAATGGTAACTTCAGCAGCAGCAACTCCTTCCTTTCCAAGATTTAATGTATACTGCCACTAGTTAGTCAAAAATAAAAACACAGAACATCTTATTCTTTACCATTTTTACATATTTAAATGATAGCAAAAAGTCAAAGCAGTCAAAAGCCTAAGTTTGGATACAAAACAATTTGGTACACAGATATACAGCATAATCATTTACCAATAAATAAGCCAACAGCCACACATATTTAAAATTTAATAATACAGTTATTTACATGAAATAAGCATGTCAAAACATTTATTTTTTGTAAATATCCAAACAGTACCAGAAAATAAAAATAAATCATTCAGAAATGATAGAAAGTGGTCAGGAAAAAAAATGTATCATTCAAACAAATACATTTGTTTCTGGCTAAAATGTATGCTGTTTTCATAGTTCTTCAAGGCAGTTTCTCATAGAAGTATATTCTAGCCATACCTCTAAGCACAGCACATCTGGGCAAAGCTAATAATAATGTCGGGACTAAGGTCCAACACTAGTAACACATTTTACATGTTGCTCCTATAAACTTAAAAATGAGTTAGAAAAACAGGTTTTGCATTACCATGCATTTTCTGAAGTACATGAAGTATGAAACTCAAATGCAAGTAATTATTTATTGACTTTAGTCCTCAATGATTTACCAGAAAATTACACATTTTATGAAGAATTGAGTAAAAATATGAGGCAGAAATCTGGACATTCTTCAAAATTCTAGACATAGTGAGAGGTATTCTTCCAGCAGTACATGTTAACTGACTAGGATTAACAGACTGCCCCTCAATTTGTAATTTCCAAAATTGATTTCCTGTGGCTGAGTTCTGAACTCAGGAGACACACATTCTGTGTTCACTTGTACATTCAGCAAGTTGGAGTCCAGATAAGATCATCAATCAGCTGACTGTGTAATACTACTGGCACTTCTGAAGTATAGTTGCACAATGGCAAATATGATTCCATTCTACACATTTCTTCTAAATATTACATATTTAATAAAAAGTCAAATAAAATACTCTTTTTTGCTGCTGTCTGTTAATGGGATACAACTCCAATACAACTAGTCTATTTTATATACATTTTCTAATGGAAGTCAGGGGTGACTTCCTTCCAGTTTATTACTATCTCTCCCACCCTCACCTAGGGTGGTCCAAATCCTAATTTCTGCTGAGATGCCTAATACTAGAAAAAACTGTATAAAACAAGGCACACTTTTTTTTTATTTTAACTACTTCCAAATGGTTGGACTCTCATCACCAGTGTTAGCAATTTTAGATTACTGTTTTCTTATTTTTGATAGAGGCCTAAGCACTTTTCCATGAATTTCTGTCTTGCTTCCCTATCCATTTTCTATGAAGATTGAAATACAGTGCTGTTGACTTTCTTAAAAGTTTCCAGAGTTTTATTAAAAAGAATTTCCAGATCAAACTTCCTGTTAAGGATCCTATCCCTTCATTTGAGCTGCATTTCAGCAATTCATTTTACAGAAGTTAATCCTTCCTCCTTTTGAGTCAGCTGCAATTGCTCATTTGGAAAAAAGCAGTGGTCTTGGAAGACTCTGCTGTACTGTTCATTACATCTGCCCTTCTATAAAGATACTGTTATTGCGTCTGTTAATGTGATACAACTCCAGTATACCTAGTCTCTCCTCTGTGCCTAAGGTGGTCACTGAAACAAACCTTCAGATAATCAATTTGGCTGAATTCTTTCCTAACTGCTTGAACAGAGGTGAGTACCTGTTACACTGCATGAATATCTACAGCTCAGTTTTCTTGTTTTTTCTTGGACAGAATCAAGTCAGCTAAAAAAGATTCATAACATTTTGTTTCATTTTCTAATAAAAACTTGGTTCTAAAGTTGCATAAAATTAATTTTTATAAGTGGCTTACTGACATTCAAGTTGTGTAACACAAAAAATAGCAAGATGCTGCTTTCTGTGCTTACAACATACTGAGCTAGAGCACTAGCTACCTCTCAAGCATAGTTTCAGAAAGGTATCCTTAGATGATATAGTTGCTATGTGGACTTTAGAGAACACTGTTGCAAGATAAAATGTGGATATGATCCTAGGTCTAGGTCTAGGCCTACGTTAAGAATCATAGTAATCACAGCTATGTCCCCATGATGGCCTACTAGGGCAGGATAAACTTAGTACTTTGCTCTGCAGGTTGACAAAGATGGACCTCCTCATACTAAATACAAAATCAGTAACAATAGATCTAGATGAGCAGGTCTATACTTGTCAATATACACAATCTGATGCCCACTGCCTTGTGACAGATATAGCATGGAGTATCATAAAAAAATATTGCTTTTTATAGCACTTCACCTTCAAGTAATATATTGGAGATCTAGTGAGGAAGCTATTATGCTGATCATTATGTGTAAAATGGAAGTGCTAGTAATTTGGGAAAGTTTAGATACCAACCTGACTGAAAACCTGTGGTTTCAGTCCTCATGGTTAGTAGACATGGACTTGCTCATCAGGTGTTTAGTTATACTAAATACATAACTCATATTTATGTTCATGTTACTAACACAATAACAGGAAAGGTTGTAGTGTGCATATTAGGGTTCAAAATTTATCATTAGGACTGTTTGAACCAAGAATGTGTGACAGGATGCCTACTAGTTCGAAACATTCAACAGCCACCAGACCAGATCCACAAATCCGCAAACACAAATAGGTTGTTTCTGAATAAGAAACTATTTCAGATAAACTTACAAATACAGATGCCTACAAAATAAATTTATCTTTAACTATTTTTGCCTCCACATAAGACATCGAGCATAATAACAAGTGAACCAAGATTCCTTGTCTATACAACATTTGCTCAGGTGTTCAGACTTCATAAAGAAGTCTGGTCCAGACTTGGTCCCAAAAATCAATAATGTCACTGCACCATGTAAAATCCTACACTTGCTGCACAGTAGTCTCTGGTCCACCACAAATATGAGGAATAACCATAGCAGCTTCTTACCACAGAAGTAAGACATCTCCTTATAATGTTAATGTCCTGAGTTAATCAATGAACCCACAATTCAACTGGTCTCTATTCTAGGACTGGAAAGGCATGTCACCAGTGTAATATAATAATGTAGATCTATCCTGACATCTTCAATAAGTGGATATGTATAGAAGTGCAAAAGAGTTCTGCATGATACTGTCCTGTAGTTGTCTGTGGATCAGGTCTATGTTTTTATGCCTTCCTTTAGAAGAAAGCCCATGCAGAGGTGATGCAGCATCTCACAATAGCTACCTGCTTTATCAATCATCATTCCACAGATTCACTCAAAGGTAATAACCAAATGCTTACAGCATAGGTGATCTGAGTAAGTGCAAGATGAATGATTACATGGCACAGTGCATTGTGTCTAAAAGTTATGTTGGCTTTACTGACAAAACCACTGGAAAGAGTGAAAAACAATTCACAATTTGTTTGAATAATATGAAAGAATAAGACAGACCTGTAGAAATACAAAGACATTGGGTACTATCAGTTGAGTAAAGAGTATAAGGGTGACTTAAAACAGGCAAAACGCAACAAACTCCACAAATGCTCCAGGTGCACTGCCTTTCTGTGGATCAGTTGAAAAAAAAAAACTGTCCACCATCAAGGCCAGTTTTGGGAACCCACCCACACAATTAAATCAACATGTACATAAATGCTAACACATCTGTACAAGTCAATAAGCATATGCATAAGTACTGTTACACCACTACATGCAAAAGTCTAGTCGTGTCTATGCCCTTAAAACTTCCACATAGATATTTTACATCAGAGGCCACCACAACTCCTTAAGAAAAGACTGGGTGACTCATTGAGTTTATCAGACAATGTCAAACTATCTCTCCTTAACCAGTCCATCATTCAGTGCCCTGGTCATCATTTTGTTGGGCACTACAAAATCACTGGGATGCCGGGTAGTATTATGTCCATCTCTGAAGTTCACACCACTGAAGTTACATGAAACATTCGAACCTATTAAGGTACCATCGATTCAGCCCAGCTCATCTAATTCTGTACTATCCTGAGAAAAACCCCAACCTGACTGGCATGCTGAACTTCTACAATTCAAATAAACAATGTTGGTCCTCCAACAAAGCCTTAATCGAAACCATCACATGCAAAAACAACTCTGGGGAATCACTATTTGCCCATGAAATAGCAAAAATATGGAACAACCCTTCCCCCTGACCTCAGACTACAAAACTCCATACCCCCCATCAAAAGTCTACTTAAAATATACCTCTTCACCAACCATCTATGTAACTGTAACTGATCCCCTGAAGCCTCGTCCACTCACTATTTCTACACCCAATCTGTACTGGACAACACAAACACCACCATCTAACTATACCTATTCATGTGTTCATAGGTTGGTACTAGGCTATCGGCCCTAGGGCCTATACAAGCCTAGCCATAACAATTTCCTGGTTATTTCTTCCCACAGTATTTACTTCCCTGGATCCCTGTCTAGCATGGTGACTGACGTGATCCCCGGGGTGAATTTCCTATCTCCCATCCAATCATCAAGGTTCCTTTTGAAGAGGGCCAAAGAGGCACTCTGCTTGACATGTATTGGCAGTCTATTCCAGAGTCTGGAGAGTCTCTGGGTCAGGAACCTATCCCTCCAGCAGGTTTTGTTCATTGTGATGACAAGGTTTATATCCTTGGAGCATGTGTCTCTGAGGGATTGGGATTTCTTTAAGTGCAGCATGTCCAACAGCTCTGGGTTTGACATGGCCTTGTATGTTAATCAGAGATCGCCTCTGAGTAGACGATATGCGACAGAGTATAGGTGGAGTTTTTTTTTTTGGAGGGTCAGCATAGGGCATCTGCTTTAGGCCTGTGATTCCTTTAGTGAGGTATTTCTGCGGCCTTTCCAGTTGTTGGAGATGTAAGTGTGAACAATAACCTATATATATATATGAGTGTATGTACATGTGTGTGTATGTACGTATATATGTGTCTATGCTCTTACATGTATATTTGTTTGAATGTATATATGGAAACTTAAACATTTATAGACTCTTATTCAGTTGTGAAATACTTTGCAGTGCTCTACCAAGTTCTTATCTACTGTCATTATATATTTTGTACACTTGTATTTTCAACCAATAGGGGGAATATCCTCTTATTGTATACCAACGGTTGTAAATTCTACAGTCTGTATGCTACTACTCTGTAAGGTCTCTTTTGTAAATTTTTCTTCTCTCTCTGTAAACGTATGGAGTTTTTCTCTCCAGGACGCCACTAGAAATGGACACTTCTTGTCCATTCAGACTATCCTGACAAACAAACATTAAATAATAATAACAAATCACTATAATGACAAAGGGCTTGAAAATTGAGTACTATGGGAAATGGGTAATATACATCAACATGTGCACCCTCCAAGAAAGGAGGGGTAACAGGGAAAACAATATCTGATGCTTCAAAAGTATTAAGAAGGCAGCAGAAAAATAGTATGATATACAAAACTAATATCTAACAAAAGAAGTGCTTGTGAAATGTGGCACAATCCCTCCATCTTCTGTAGTACCTAAACTGAAAATAAATTGCCTTAATATCTGTAGATAAACTTCACCTACAACGTCTAAGAATATTCTGCCACTGGGAAGAATTGCCTAATCTCATGCATAAAATAAAAACGTAGTTCATGCAAAAATGAAAAATAATTTCAGAGCAATAGCAAAAAAAAAAAATGATTTGCGGATTCTTCTCTTCTAGAGCTCCCTATGACCACCAAAGCCAAGTGCCCTTCTTCTCACTCTTAAAAGGGCATCCAAATTTCTGGCCTTCCTGTTAAGCAAACTGCTGTTCAAACATCTTTCTGCCAGCCCCTTCTTTGTAAATGCTCTGTTGCTAACAGTTAGTATAACCGCATGTCCTCTCCTCTCATGAAGGACTTTTAGGCTAAATCTCACTATGAAATGTAGGAAAACATTCTCTAAGATTGAACCAGTGTTTTGAATAGTCTTTCCCCACTGCTTAGAAACATTAAGGATTTCATGTTCTTAACAAATTACATATTTTGTTTTTAATTGTAAATGTGATTTGTTATAAATGCTACCAAGCAAAATTTGGTACCTTACAGCTCGATTTTAGACTTCTTTTCCTTTTAATACTGAGCAGGCAATCCGTGCTACAGTCTAGATTATCCTCTTTTAATTAATGCACACATTATACACTGTTTGCCTGTGCCAGCATTCAATAAATAGAGGTGCACCATCTTACCTGCTTTTGAAGTTTTTTCTTTATCATCACCCTTTATTTGCAAGTAGTTCATTTATACTTGCATTATCAGGGTGTATGGCTGCAGTGCATTATTTAGAAATACTCTCGTTTATACTTTGGAAATGTGTCAAGAAAGTCTCTACCTACAGCATGTTTCAGTGGCAGAAATTCAATGGACAGGTCTGCATTTTTTTTAGATAATATGACAAAGAGGAAGACGAAATATTCACACATTTTCTCCTGGCAGTGCTGGCTATATTCTTTGCTGTCTTTCACTAGGTGCACTGTGACACCTAAGTGGTATTAGAATGTGATAAGAAAATTCTCATCTCTAATGTTATATCCTATGCTACTGCTCCCTTACAAACTAATCTTTTCAACGGCATATATTCCAAATATATAATCAGACATGAAACAGATATGAAATCCTTATATTGTAACATAACAGTTAGCAATACAAACAGAACATATCACTGAAGGCACATTTACCCTCTCTGGTGGCTCATATGTGCCTTTATGTTTTTGAAGACTAGACACTGACCAAATACTGTTGAAGCTACTCCAAATATTTGCTAATCAACCTTTACAAGGATTGGCTGCACCACTTGGATGGTTTACAGAATTCATTGCAACTGTGAGAGGTATTATTGAATCCAACCTAGTGTTACCTAGCATTGCAGGGCCAGCTACTTTATGTGCATATTATTTCCAGACTCTCTTTATAAAACACAGATAAATCCAAACCTTAAGGGGCAACCAATAGGCGAGCTTCACAATCTATTTCCTTACAAACCGGATATCTAGAAGGGACAACTTCTTACATGTCACCTGTGCTAAAAGTCACCTTAAGGAGCATGGAAAGTGTCCATGGAAGAGAAGGCAGTGTATAAACTTTGATTAAAAGTCCATTTGTTGAATACAAACATTAGGAGACAGAAGTAGAAGTACAAATGCAGTTAGTGCTGCAGACATCCTTAGCATGCACAACTCCCAGAATACTCTCACATCAGAACAT
The DNA here is from genome assembly GCF_019279795.1 of Protopterus annectens. Classification (NCBI taxonomy): domain Eukaryota; kingdom Metazoa; phylum Chordata; order Ceratodontiformes; family Protopteridae; genus Protopterus; species Protopterus annectens. The sequence continues at coordinate 481,607,956 of NC_056747.1, read as the reverse complement.
CTGGAATCTAAATGCACTACACAGAATAATATAGGTTAAGAGTGGAAGCCTAATACATAAAATGAATCCATGACTATTATAATATTCCAGCCTTTCACATTATCATCTTTGCTACACATCATTAACAGCATGCTTGATACATAATCGTATCCCTACCACACCACGCTCCTAAAGATAAGACAAAGAAAGCTTACAATTAAAAACACGTTTCTCCTCATAAAAAAATACTTTTGTTGTGGTATAGGATCTCTTTTGCATCACTCAGGTCTGAGACACACAAGCTTTTTGCCCATTTGGAAAAGTTGGGCTGAATCATTTTTTGATCCAGACAAAAGCCCTTCTATGTCCAATGAAAATCTTGTGTTCTGGCTAAAAGTCCAGTAGAAAAGATAAATCAGGAATCTGGTGCATTCTCTCTGATTCTGCTGCAAATCAAATTAATATCTGCTTTCTTTGTACTCTTACAATTGTAAGGAAGAGAAGTACAGCACTGTAAGCCAAGCTGTGTATGGCAGAAATATACCTAAGCAGTGCACCGTATATATAGTTGAGGACAGCTCCTTGGAAATATCATGGCTGGATACTGTTAAGATCTAGGTGAGCTCAAAAGAAGCATATAGGGCATCTTTACAAAACTAAATGCTGCCTTGAGTTACATATTGTCATGAAGACAATAAAAAAAGTGCCTTAATCTCCGGGGGAATCAAGTTTTCTGCAGTGTCGATAGCCTGCCTTTCACACTTAGTCAACCCAGACAGGAAAATTCAGTTTGCCAGCCAGGCTGACCTACTTCATAACATATGTTCATTAACAGGGTCATCAGATAATGAATGGACAAATCATGTTGTGTGATGTATAAAACTACAGGACTATTAAATACGCCAAGCTTTCTGATCCCTTATGGATTTCCTGCCATGTTCATTACTTTCTGAGATAATGCCATGTTGATCTATATTTTGTTTATAAACTGATTATTGATTTGTGTAACTAAAGTCAAGCAGATGTTTTACTCTGCAACTGTTTTTCATATTACCACTACAAAAACTTAAAAGGTCTTAAAAGGTACATATTTTGTCTCCTGCCCCAGACTAATTTGAAATCTTTACTTCTCTTGAATTTACTAGGACCCAAAAGTTTTTTTTTTTAACTCATTGGTGCAACAGGAAGGGAGAAATTCAGGTGAGAACCATTTAAAGGTCACTTATTCCTTTCCCCTTCACTGACCAGAATGTGCAGTGCATTGCTGATACAAGTGAAGCTGTATGTTTAACAGTCAAAGACCGACTGTCTTCTCTTGCTGCTCTACTATGTACAAAATGGAAACAAAACATATAAAATGCCATATTACAGCGTATAGAGATTAATAAGCTTTTCTCTTTACTGAAACTCCTAAAACACTGAACTGCATCTCCTTTTAAAGTAATGTCAGACTGCATGTTAGCGAGATATAAGGATTTGGGTAATAATATTAAATATGCATGAACAAGAAAGAGCAGGATTTCCAGTGCATTTGACCTTTAATGGTTGTGAAACTTTAGTCAGTAGCCTACACCATGGGGGGGGGGGTACAGTTGCAATGAACTGTATCCACCCCCCACCTCCTTATCCATCTCCATTCCAGTCCTGTTTCAATGTGATCATATGGATCTACATAAAACTAAATGCTCAAGGATGCAAGTCACAGAAACCCAGTAAGCTCAAGGGTACATAGAGAAAATCCATCTGAATTTTTAATAAAGCCAAGGCAAGGAAAATCCTAGCATGGCAAAGAACATGAAAGAGATTATCTGGGTTTCTGGTTACTGCACACAACAAAGCCTGAATTCTGATACTTTGGACTACTCAATCGGGTTGGATAAAACACAAAGGTACAAATGAAGCTTAAATGCCTGCAACAGAAGTTTATTTATTTCTCTTTTTATTTATTTGCACTCAATGTCTGGGGAATATTGAGTGTGCAAACCCCTGTACCAACAGGCCTAGGAGTAAAGATTGATAAAATTATACAGCTTTACAAATAATTTTATAAAGGAAAAAAATGCAATGTACACTAGAAAAGATGAGTACTTAAACATGTTACACCTATGGTATTATAATATTTAAACACATGAAAGGATAATACAACTGCAAAGGTCATTTGAATAAAATAAATTACTAGGTAGTTTAAATGATACTTTCATCACATCTGGGGTCGTACTCACACATAAAAGGAGATGTATGGTTATGTAGAATTTAAAGACGGTATAATATATGCAACAGAGTGCTTGAAATAATGATAATAAAGAGCCTGCTATAATTCTGTGCAAGGAACAGAGGAAGGAAATCCATGATGCACAGCATACAGACAGCCAGTGGAACCATCACTCAGAACAGCACATGTTTACACATGAATGAAAATGTAATGGCACAGAGGGTGCTGCAGTAGCAAGATTCAACTACTGGAGTTAGGAGAGCTGGACATTTACTTTGCCATGCAGCTGGCAGATGAACAAATCTGCAGCTGGCTGTGTATTCTTATTTCATATATCTGCCCACTGTTACTCATATGTGCCAAGTTAACCCTAACTCCAAACCCAATACATTATGCTACTAAAAACCCTTTTCCTAAGAGTACCACTATGCAGACACAGTTTGTCTCCAATTTAGTGCCCCTCCCCTTTTCTTCTTCTTTTTTTAACTTTGTTTCTCCAGTTGCAAAATGAGTTTTTTTGTAGTTTTGGCAAATTTTCCTGTGTTGGGCAAGTGTGATGTTGATATGCAGGTGTTTGTTACATTGCTTTCTTTCTGATTCTTTTTTAAAACTTATTAAAGTGTTTCAGTGAAAAAATTCTTATAACCTTTTGAATGTTCAGGAAAAGCAGTGCATACACAAGCGGTCATAAATATTATACCCTCATTCTGTAACAGATTCACCTAATAAAGCTATGAGGATTAAGGTTATGAGATGTTCATCTTCATTCTGTATTCCTGAATGTCATCCTCCCAGTCTCCAATGGGAAATGGTGCGACTTCAAACAAGCTGCTTGCATAATGTTTACTTCTGTATGT